>NC_090646.1:311455105-311632605 GCF_040937935.1 Hyperolius riggenbachi | reverse complement strand
AGGGGCAGATAGGGGTCTTATCTGATGGGTATCAGTGACAGGGGCTGATTGATGGGTGATCAGTGGGTGATTAGATGGCAGAACAGATGTAAACAATGCACTTTGGAGGTGATCTGAGGGTAGGTCTGGGGCAATCTGATGGTGTGGGTGGGTGATCAGATTGCCCGCAAGGGGCAGGTTAGGGGCTGATTGATGGGTGGCAGTGACAGGGGGTGATTGATGGATAGCAGTGACAGGGGGTGATTGATGGGTGATTGACAGGTGATCAGTGGGTTATTACAGGGAAGAACAGATGTAAATAATGCACTGGTGAATTGATAAGGGGGGGTCTGAGGGCAATCTGAGCATGTGGTGTGGGTGATTGGGTGCCAGCAAGGGGCAGATTAGGGTCTATTCTGATGGGTAACAGTGACAGGTGGTGATAGGGGGTGATTGATGGGTAATTAGTGGGTGTTTAGAGGAGAGAACAGATGTAAACACTGCACTTGGGAGGTGATCTGATGTCGGATCTGCGGGCGATCTATTGGTGTTGGTGGGTGATCAGATTGCCCGCAAGGGGCAGGTCAGGGGCTGATTGATGGGTGGCAGTGACAGGGGGTGATTGATGGGTGGCAGTGACAGGGGGTGATTGATGGGTGGCAGTGACGGGGTGATTGATGGGTGATTGACAGGTGATCAGTGGGTTATTACAGGGAAGAACAGATGCAAATTATGCACTGGCGAATTGATAAGGGGGGGTGTGAGGGCAATTTGAGCGTGTGGGCGGGTGATTTGGTGCCCGCAAGGGGCAGATTAGGGTCTAATCTGATGGGTAACAGTGACAGGTGGTGATAGGGGGTGATTGATGGGTAATTAGTGGGTGTTTAGGTTAGGGGCTGATTGATGGGTGGCAGTGACAGGGGGTGATTGATGGGTGATTGACAGGGGATTGACAGGTGATCAGTGGGTTATTACAGGGGTAATAGAGGCATACAGTACACGGGGGGGGGGGGGGGGCGTCTGGAGAGAATCTGAGGGGTAGGGGGTGATCTGGAGGGAGCAGGGGGCAGTTTAGGGTTAAAAAAAAATTTGCGTTGACAGAAAGTGACAGGGAGTGATTGATGGGTGATTATGGGGGTAATTGGGTGCTAACAGTGGTCTAGGGGGTGAGCAGGGGGGGGTCTGAGGGGTGCTGTGGGCGATCAGGGGGCAGGGAGGGGGGAAAGCAGTGTGCTTGGGTGCAGACTAGGGTGGCTGCAGCCTGCCCTGGTGGTCCCTCGGACACTAGGATCACCAGGGCAGGAGGCAGCCTGTATAATAGGCTTTGTATACATTACAAAGCCTTTTATACGTAATCCATGCGGCGATCCGGCTGCTAGTAACCCGCCGGCGCTTCCAAACAGCCGGCGGATTACAGTGCGAGGGGACAGAGCCAGTCGCCAGCGGCTGATCGCGTCACGAATGACGCGATCGCCGCATAACCACGCCTGCCGCTGCCTCCGCCGATGGGCGTATTGCGGTCGTTTAGGCCCATTCTTTGCCGCCGCCTATCGGCTGGGGGCGGTCGGCAAGTGGTTAAGTTAAGAGTGCCAATAATTTTGTCCAGCCCATTTTTGGAGTTGTGTGACACTATGTCCAATTTGCATTTTTTCCCTCCTTTTTTTTTTTTTTTTTTTGTTCCAATACACACAAAGGGAATAAACATGTATATAGCAAAACGTGTTACTGCAATACTTTTCAGTGATTTTCTGAATAAAATTCTGTGGTGCCAACCATTTCGGCCATGACTGTAGATAGATAGATGGATAGATAGATAGATGGATGGATAGATAGATGGATAGATAGATAGATAGATAGATAGATAGATAGATAGATAGATAGATAGAGTGATGGGAAAAAGTATTTGCCCCCTTTCTGATTTCTTATCCTTTTGCATGTTTGTCACACTTAAATGTTTCTGCTCATCAAAAACCGTTTCTGCTCATCAAAAACCGTTAACTATTAGTCAAAGATAACATATTTCAACACAAAATGCAGTTTTAAATGATGGTTTTTATTATTTAGTGAGAAAAAAAACTCCAAACCTACATGGCCCTGTGTGAAAAAGAAATTGCCCCCCGAACATAACTGGTTGGGCCACCCTTAGCAGCAATAACTGCAATCAAGCGTTTGCGATAACTTGCAACGCGTCTTTTACAGCGCTCTGGAGGAATTTTGGCCCACTCATCTTTGCAGAATTGTTGTAATTCAGCTTTATTTGAGGGTTTTCTAGCATGAACCGCCTTTTTAAGGTCATGCCACAACATCTCAATAGGATTCAGGTCAGGACTTTGACTAGGCCACTCCAAAGCCTTCATTTTGTTTTTCTTCAGCCATTCAGAGGTGGATTTGCTGGTGTGTTTTGGGTCATTGTCCTGCTGCAGCACCCAAGATCGCTTCAGCTTGAGTTGACGAACAGATGGCCGGACATTCTCCTTCAGGATTTTTTGGTAGACAGTAGAATTCATGGTTCCATCTATCACAGCAAGCCTTCCAGGTCCTGAAGCAGCAAAACAACCCCAGACCATCACACTACCACCACCATATTTTACTGTTGGTATGATGTTCTTTTGCTGAAATGCTGTGTTACGTCTATGCCAGATGTAACGGGACACGCACCTTCCAAAAAGTTCAACTTTTGTCTCGTCGGTCCACAAGGTATTTTCCCACAAGTCTTGGCAATCATTGAGATGTTTTTAAGCAAAATTGAGACGAGCCTTAATGTTCTTTCTGCTTAAAAGTGGTTTGCGCCTTGGATATCTGCCATGTAGGCCGTTTTTGACTAGTCTTTCTCTTATGGTGGAGTCGTGAACACTGACCTTAATTGAGGCAAGTGAGGCCTGCAGTTCTTTAGATGTTGTCCTGGGGTCTTTTGTGGCCTCTTGGATGAGTTTTCTCTGCGCTCTTGGGGTAATTTTGGTTGGCCGGCCACTCCTGGGAAGGTTCATCACTGTTCCATGTTTTTGCCATTTGTGGGTAATAGCTCTCACTGTGGTTCGCTGAAGTCCCAAAGCTTTAGAAATGGCTTTATAACCTTTACCAGACTGATAGATCTCAATTACTTTTGTTCTCATTTGTTCCTGAATTTCTTTGGATCTTGGCATGATGTCTTGCTTTTGAGGTGCTTTTGGTCTACTTCTCTGTGTCAGATAGCTCCTATTTAAGTGATTTCTTGATTGAAACAGGTGTGGCAGTAATCAGGCCTGGGGGTGACTACAGAAATTGAACTCGGGTGTGATAAACCACAGTTAAGTTATTTTTTAACAAGGGGGGCAATCACTTTTTCACACAGGGCCATTTAGATTTGGAGGTTTTTTTTCTCACTAAATAATAAAAACCATCATTTACAACTGCATTTTGTGTTCATTTATGTTATCTTTGACTAATAGTTAACGGTTTTTGATGAGCAGAAACATTTAAGTGTGACGAACATGCAAAAGAATAAGACATCAGGAAGGGGGCAAATAGTTTTTCACATCACTGTAGCTGAGATAAAAAGGGCCTGATGGAGTAAGCTAAAAGTTGGCATCACATGGCGCTTTAGATTAAAAGCCAGTACTTCCCCTGCGTTAGTAATGGTTTTACCAGAGTTTACTGAATCAGGCCTATAGATAGATAGAAATTAAGTAACTAAGGGTTCCTTAACAGGAATTCCACCAACCAGTATGTATACAGTGGTGATGCTAGTCCAGCCTATCCACCTGCATATAATATAGTAGTGGGCTCACAAAACAGTTTAATAAACTTAAAGCAAGAAGTTTTGAATCAGGATGATACCATTTATTGGCTAACTTAGAGATGGGAAAGCAAGAAGTTTTGAATCAGGATGATACCATTTATTGGCTAACTTAGAGATGGATAAACAGTGAGCTTTCGACTTATAAAAAGCCTTCGTCGGACTGGTTCCTTACCAAAACTGAAAAACACAGCTTATATACACTGACATACAGAGGAGAAACATTCTTTAGCAAACATAAATGTAATTAGATGCCTTAACTGTTACTGAGGAGGCTTTCCCAGGCATCCTATCTAAATTGATAAGATCAATAGAATCCTCAACATGACATAAAGCAGACTCTAGTGATAAAGAGACATCGTAAATTCCGAATTCAAATGGGAACAGGCCTGGTTACATGCACCATTAATTCTAAGCTTAATGGCCCATACTCACGAGGGACTTTTGTTGCCTCAATACGCGGCGCGCGCGTGTTGCGGCGACAGGTCGCCTGTGAGTATGGGCCATCGCGCGCGCGCACCCCGAACTGTCGCCCGTCGCTCATGTCGCCATGCGATTGAAAGTTTCAATCGCATGGCGACAGTCGCCGCCGCACCTCCCCCGCAACTGTCGCTAGTCCGCGTAAGTACGCGGACTAGCGACAGCAACCTCCATTGTGGTAAATGGAGCTTCCGGCGGGGGGAGGAGGAACGTCGGCGATAGCTTCCGTCTCGCCGCTGGTCCCTCTTCCGCGTGTGTACGCGGAGGGACCTGGCGAGGAGCTGTCGCCGGCCTGTCGCCCACACGCTCACGTGTGCTGGCGACAGGCCACTTCTGCAGCCCGTGAGTACGGGCCATAAGAGAATTGTGGCATTTAAAGCCAGCACCTGAAAGCAAATAAAATAAATAGTGACAGTGAATTCCATCTTACACAGCATATGACACAAAAAAGAATGAAAAGATAGAAAAATTTAAATTAAAAGAATTGTGGCATTTAAAACCCATCGTACCAGCACAAGAAGTTAGAGTCCTTGTTTAAACCATCTTCTACAGTTTTAAACCAATGTATAAACTTAGTTTCTTGTGTTAGTCTCATGTTTCCCGATTTGAAGCCACCCATTAATACAGTGACGCGAAAATCGCTTAAACTGTGTCCAGGTGAACAAAAGTGTGTTGGTATTGGGAGATCAGTATATTTTGCAATATCCTTTTTCCTGCTGTTAATAGTGGATCTGTGGTGTGTCATGCGATCACGCAGTGGTTGACTTGTTTCTCCCACATAAATTCCTTTGGGGCATTTTGCACACATGATCACGTATACCACATTAGATGAGTCGCAGGAAAAGGTGCCTTGTACTTTGTATTCCTGTTGTGTACCTGGTATTAGTATCCTGTCAGTGGAATGGATGTGTTTACAGGTCCCACACTTTTTCCCTCGGCAGGGGAATGTTCCATTCTGTTCTTGCCTATTTAAGGCACTCCTCACTATCATCTGCTTAAGATTGGGTGGCTGTCGGAACGCTAGGAGGGGAGGTTCAGGGAATATCTTTTTCAGTCTCTGATCCTTGTGTAGAACAGGATGAAGTTCTTTTGCAATCTTTCTTAAGATTTCCATGCGTGGGTTGTAGGTTACTACCAGTGGGACACGGCTCTCTTCCTGGCTCTGCTTGTACTCCAGGAGCTGAGTCCTAGGGATGTTGTTAGCTTTCTTGATTTGGGTCTCAGCCATTAGAGGATTGTATCCCTGTTTTATGAAATTCTTCTTCAAGTAATCCAGGTGTTTGTCTTTCTCATCCTTGTCAGAACAGATCCGATTGCATCTTATTGCCTGGCTGTAAATTATGGAATTCTTTATATGTTTGGGGTGGAAACTGTCATACCTGAGGTATGTGGGACGATCCGTCGGTTTGCGGTACATGGACGTTTGTAAGCTGTTCTCTCTGATGTATATGGTGGTGTCAAGAAAGTTAATCTCCCTGTGAGAGTAGCTCAATTTCAGTTTGATTGTGGGATGGAAGGCATTGAAGTTCCTGTGAAATTGGATAAGATCCTCCTCACTTGCAGACCAGATGATCAAGATGTCGTCGATAAAACGGAAGTAGGCCATGGGTTTTATATGACAAGTATTCAGGTATTCTTCTTCAATCTTTGCCATGAAGAGATTTGCGTACTGCGGTGCAAACCGTGAGCCCATTGCCACTCCCATTTGCTGTAAATAGAGGTCCTCCCCAAAAGTGAAATAATTGTGGGTGAGAACGAATCTCATTCGTCCAGCAATTGAGTTTATAGGTGTGCCCAAACCTTGAAGATATTTGCGACAGGCCGCAATACCATCATTGTGGGGAATGTTGGTGTACAGAGACTCTACATCCATAGTGGCAAGAATGGTGCCTCCAGGCACTGGGCCAATGGCTGCCAGTTGGTTCAGGAGGTGTGTAGTATCCTGTATGTAGCTGGGTCTTTTACAGACTAGAGGCTTCAAAATGTTTTCCAACCACCCTGAGATATTCTCTGTGAGAGTTCCATTCCCTGAGATTATGGGCCTGCCTGGGTTCCCCTCTTTGTGGACTTTGGGAAGCATGTAAAAGCAGGCGGTTCTCGGCTTTTCCGGGATAAGAGTCTGTACATGAAGCCTGGTGTTTACGGGCAATTTCTTTACCATCCTATTGAGTGCCATCCTGTACCTTTTTGTTGGGTCCTCCTGTAATTTGGCATAGTGCATGGTGTTAGACAACTGTCTTTATGCCTCCTGGATATAGTCACTTGTGTTCATGATGACTATGGCACCCCCTTTATCTGCTGGTTTAATAATAATGTCCTTATTCTCCTTAAGGGATGTGATAGCTTGTTGCTCTTGCAATGTTATGTTATGAGCCAGTGTTTTTCTTTTATTCAGAACCCTGTCAGAGATTTGGCGTCTAAATTTGTTGATGTATTTGTCCAGGGTAGGATTTTTTCCAGCTACAGGGGTCCATCCGCGTTGTTTTGTGGATCTGGTGTGTGTTGGCTCATTATCAGTAGTGTTGCAAGATTCCTTGTCATAGTAGTGTTCCTTGAGACGTAGCTTCCTGAAGAATTGTTCCATATCACCACAGAGTGCAATCTTGTCTATGGGCTTTGCAGGGCAAAATGACAGGCCTTTGCACAGTACTGCCATTTCAGCTTCAGTGGCCTGATAAGAGGAAAGGTTAATGACACCTGTGGGTTGCTCTTTCTCTGCTGCTGCGGTATCCAAGTGTCAGTAGTGTTGCAAGATTCCTTGTCATAGTAGTGTTCCTTGAGACGTAGCTTCCTGAAGAATTGTTCCATATCACCACAGAGTGCAATCTTGTCTATGGGCTTTGCAGGGCAAAATGACAGGCCTTTGGACAGTACTGCCATTTCAGCTTCAGTGGCCTGATAAGAGGAAAGGTTAATGACACCTGTGGGTTGCTCTTTCTCTGCTGCTGCGGTATCCAAGTGTCCACTCTTTATTTTGAGTCTCTGAAGTTTTTTCTTCTTGTTTTTAATTAAGATCCTCTGCAATTTCCTATAAAAGGTCTGTAGCTGTTCCCATGCTCCTGTGGGGTCATCAGTTAAAGATGATTTCAGACTTTGTATATGGTCCTTTACAATCCTCTTCATGTTATAGCCTCCTCAGTAACAGTTAAGGCATCTAATTACATTTGTTTGCTAAAGAATGTTTCTCCTCTGTATGTCAGTGTATATAAGCTGTGTTTTTCAGTTTTGGTAAGGAACCAGTCCAACGAAGGCTTTTTATAAGTCGAAAGCTCACTGTTTATCCATCTCTAAGTTAGCCAATAAATGGTATCATCCTGATTCAAAACTTCTTGCTTTTACTCATGGCTAACACGGTACAACACTTTACTGCTTCTACTATGCTGAAAGATACCGCAATGTACCGCACATTCCTGGAACTGAAAAAAGACCTAAAGAAACTTGCACAGCTGGACAGCGACATCTTTTTCTTGACTACATGCAAAAAGGAGAACCTTATACCACAAGGACTGAGGATACAGAATCCCACCCTGCATACATACAATAGCAGGTTTGCAGAACAATTCTGCAGGAGGAGCTCAGAGAGAGTACGAAATAACCTAATAAAAATCTGCTATAACATGAAGAGGATTGTAAAGGACCATATACAAAGTCTGAAATCATCTTTAACTGATGACCCCACAGGAGCATGGGAACAGCTATAGAGTTGGGCCGAACCTCCGATTTTAGGTTCGCGAACTTTCGCGGAACGTTCGGTTCGCGTTAAAGTTTGCGAACCGCAATAGACTTCAATGGGGATGTGAACTTTGAAAAAAAAAAAATAATTATGCTGGCCACAAAAGTGATGGAAAAGATGTTTCAAGGGGTCTAACACCTGGAGGGGGGCATGGCGGAGTGGGATACACGCCAAAAGTGCCCGGGAAAAATCTGGATTTGACGCAAAGCAGCGTTTTAAGGGCAGAAATCACATTGAATGCTAAATGACAGGCCTAAAGTGCTTTAAAACATCTTGCATGTGTATACATCAATCAGGTAGTGTAATTAAGGTACTGCTTCACACTGACACACCAAACTCACCGTGTAACGCACCGCAAACAGCTGTTTGTACTAGTGACGGCCGTGCTGGACTGGTGCGCACCATGGCGAGAGTGCAGGTTTTGGTGGCTTTACAGCCCATATGGTCGGCCTGGCTGATGTAGCTGAATGACAGAACAGTGACTGTCCAGCTGATCAAATTTGGTCTGACCACAATGAAGCAACGACCTTATTATCTTTTGTGTGCCCCCCGAGACACTCATCTAGGCGCCGGTCATTGCTTCATTGTGATACGCAAGCCCCTTCACCACGGCAAGGTAATGATCACGAAGGGGAATGGGCGCATGTACATGCCTTTTCTTTTGTTGTTGCAGCTGCCCTCAGTGCAGCCAGAAAAATTAGGCAGTCATGTACACGCACCATAAAAATTATTACAGCGGCCTAAAAAATTCAGCAATCCGCCTGGAGTCCCGGACCCTGTTGGTGGTGGCGGAGAAGGTAGTGAAGCGGCCTGCAGGCAGACATGCTGTGTGGAGGGACTGGGAGCGACTTAGTCTTTTTGGGGCAGGCCAGGCAGCCAGTCACACGGCGTGCAGGCAGAGATGCTGTGTGTGCGGGGACTGACTTAGTCTTGGGGCGGGCAGCAGGATGATCAGGATGATCCATGCCTCATTCATTTTGATAAAGGTGAGGTACTTAACACTTTTGTGACTTAGGCGACTTCTCTTCTCTGTGACAATGCCTCCAGCTGCGCTGAAGGTCCTTTCTGAGAGGACGCTTGCGGCAGGGCAGGAGAGAAGTTGGATGGCAAATTGGGACAGCTCTGGCCACAGGTCAAGCCTGCGCACCCAGTAGTTCAAGGGTTCCTCATCGCTGTTCACAGCAGTGTCTACATCCACACTTAAGGCCAGGTAGTCGGCTACCTGCCGGTCGAGGCGTTGGTGGAGGGTGGATCCGGAAGGGCTACGGCGAGGCGTTGGACTAAAGAACGTCCGCATGTCCGACATCACCATGAGATCGCTGGAGCGTCCTGTCTTTGACTGCGTGGACACGGGAGGAGGATTAGTGGCAGTGGTACCTTGCTGGCGTTGTGCTGTCACATCACCCTTAAAGGCATTGTAAAGCATAGTTGACAGCTGGTTCTGCATGTGCTGCATCCTTTCCACCTTCCGGTGAGTTGGTAACAGGTCCGCCACTTTGTGCCTGTACCGAGGGTCTAGTAGTGTGGCCACCCAGTACAGCTCATTCCCCTTGAGGTTTTTTATACGGGGGTCCCTCAACAGGCAGGACAGCATAAAAGACGACATCTGCACAAAGTCGGATCCAGTACCCTCCATCTCCTCTTGCTCTTCCTCAGTGACGTCAGGTAAGTCAACCTCCTCCCCCCAGCCGCGAACAATACCACGGGAAGGTTGAGCAGCACAAGCCCCCTGCGACGCCTGCTGCGGTTGTTCTCCTGCCGCTGTCCCCTCCTCCTCCTCCTCCTCCTCCCCCAAAGAAACACCTTGCTCATCATCCTCTGAGTCTGACTCGTCTTCTGCACACGACCTCTCTTCTTCCTCCTCCTCCCCCCTCTGTGCTGCCGCAGGTGTTGAGGAAACAGCTGGGTCTGATGAAAATTGGTCCCATGCCTGTTCCTGCCGTAACGGTTCCTGGTCACGCTCATTCGCAGCTTCATCCACCACTCTACGCACAGCACGCTCCAAGAAGTACGCGTAGGGAATTAAGTCGCTGATGGTGCCCTCACTGCGGCTCACCAGGTTGGTCACCTCCTCAAACGGCTGCATGAGCCTGCATGCATTTTTCATCAGTGTCCAGTTGTCGGGCCAGAACATCCCCATCTTCCCAGACTGTTTCGTTCTACTCCAGTTGTAGAGGTACTGGGAGACGTCTTTCTTCTGTTCTAGCAGGCGGGAGAACATGAGCAGGGTCGAGTTCCAGCGAGTGGGGCTATCGCAAATGAGGCGTCTCACCGGCATGTTGTTTTTACGCTGAATTTCTGCAAATCGTGCCATGGCTGTGTAAGAGCGCCTCAAATGCCCACAGAACTTCCTGGCCTGCTTCAGGACATCCGCTAAGCCAGGGTACTTTGCCACAAATCTTTGAACCACTAGATTCATGACATGTGCCATGCAGGGTATGTGTGTCAGCTTCCCCATATGCAAAGCGGCAAGCAGATTGCTGCCGTTGTCGCACACCACGTTGCCTATCTCCAGGTGGTGCGGGGTCAGCCACTCATCCACCTGTTTCTTAAGAGCAGCCAGGAGAGCTGCTCCAGTGTGACTCTCCGCTTTGAGACAAGCCATGTCTAAGATGGCGTGACACCGTCGTACCTGGCATGCAGCATAGGCCCTGCGGAGCTGGGGCTGTGTAGCTGGAGAGGAGAACTGCCACTCAGCCAAGGAGGAGGAGGAGGACAGCGAAGAGCATGTAGCAGGAGGAGAGGAGGTGGCAGGAGGCCTGCCTGCAAGCCGTGGAGGTGTCACAATTTGGTCCGCCGCTTTCTGCTTGCCATCAGTCACCACCAGGTTCACCCAATGGGCTGTGTAGGTAATGTAGCGGCCCTGCCCGTGCTTGGCAGACCAGCCATCCGTGGTCAGGTGTACCCTTGACCCAACGCTCTTCGCAAGAGATGACACCACTTGCCTCTCAACTTCACGGTGCAGTCGGGGTATGGCCTTTCTCGAAAAATAAGTGCGGCCTGGCATCTTCCACTGCGGTGTTCCGATGGCCACAAATTTACGGAAGGCCTCAGAGTCCACCAGCCGGTATGGTAACAGCTGGCGAGCTAACAGTTCCGCCACGCCAGCTGTCAGACGCCGGGCAAGGGGGTGACTGGCCAAAAGTGGCTTCTTCCGCTCAAACATTTCCTTCACGGACACCTGACTGCTGCTGTGGGCAGAGGAGCAGGAACCGCTCAAGGGCAGAGGCGGAGTGGAGGAGGGTGCCTGTGAAGGTGCAAGGGAGAAAGCGGCAGAAGCAGATGATGCACCTGAAGGAGGAAGAGGAGAAGGAGGGTGACTTTTCTTTTGTGTGCTGCTGCTGCTTTTGCTCAGGTGGCCATCCCATTGCTGTTTGTGCCTTTTCTCCAGGTGCCTTCGTAAGGCACTTGTCCCTACGTGAGTGTTGGCCTTTCCACGGCTCAATTTTTGTTGGCAGAGCGAACAGATGGCTTTGGTCCGATCTGAGGCACACACATTAAAAAATTTCCACACTGCTGAGCCACCCTGGGATGTGGGCACTATGGGGACCTCAGCAGCTGATGCTGAAGGGCAAGTTGGCTGGCTGTACATAGGTGGCGATACATGGTGCCGGACTCTGCCACCAGCTGTTTCTGACGAAGAGCTGCCCCAGCTTCTTTCAGCAACTTCTCTCCTCCTACTACTCTCTGACTCCCCCTCTGAACTGTCCCCCTCTTCATCTCCTCTATTGGAAACATACAGAGGATCCCTATTACCGTCATCATCGTAGTCATCCTGCCCAGCTTCGCTTGCCTCAGACAAATCCAAACTTGCACCATCAGTAGGTCCTTCATCCTCCTGACACGTTACATCCATAGTGTTGCCGCGTAACTCAGACATATTAGCTGGTGAAAATTCATCTGGCTGTAACAACAATGGCTGTGCATCAGTGATTTCAACACTAAATAATTCTTGCGAAGTGTCAAATGCAGCGGAAGTGGTGCTAGTAGTAGCGCTGGTGGCTGAGCAAGATGAGGTGTTCTGTGTCGCTAAATACTCAACCATGTCCTGACAATCTTGGGAGGTGATGGGACGTGCCTTCTTCCGAGCACTGTACTGTGGGCCAGGTCCACACGAAATTACATTTACACGACCTCGCGCAGACCTGCCGGGTGGCCTTCCTCTGCCTCTGCCACTACCTCTTCCTCTACCTGTTTTGTCCATATCGGGTATGCACGGAGTGGTATATCACACTGCGTGCACTCACGTAGGTAGGTGGGTTCACTTAACTGCACAGGTATGCGCACTGATGCGGTGGGTTCACTGAACAGTACAGGTATACAGTGGCAGGTTCACTGAACACAACAGGTATGCAGTGGCGGGTTCACTGAACAGGTATACAGTGGCGGGTCCACTGAACAGAACAGGTATACAGTGGCGGGTCCACTGAACAGAACAGGTATACAGTGGCGGGTCCACTGAACAGAACAGGTATACAGTGGCGGGTTCACAGAACAGGTATGCAGTGGCAGGATCACTGAACACAATAGGTATGCAGTGGCGTGTTCACTAAACAGGTATACAGTGGCGGGTCCACTGAACAGAACAGGTATACAGTGGCGGGTTCACAGAACAGGTATGCAGTGGCAGGATCACTGAACACAATAGGTATGCAGTGGCGTGTTCACTAAACAGGTATACAGTGGCGGGTCCACTGAACAGAACAGGTATACAGTGGCGGGTTCACTGAACAGGTATACAGTGGCGGGTCCACTGAACAGAACAGGTATACAGTGGCGGGTTCACAGAACAGGTATGCAGTGGCAGGTTCACTGAACACAACAGGTATGCAGTGGCGGGTTCACTGAACAGGTATACAGTGGCGGGTCCACTGAACAGAACAGGTATACAGTGGCGGGTCCACTGAACAGAACAGGTATACAGTGGCGGGTCCACTGAACAGAACAGGTATACAGTGGCGGGTTCACAGAACAGGTATGCAGTGGCAGGTTCACTGAACACAACAGGTATGCAGTGGCGGGTTCACTGAACAGGTATACAGTGGCGGGTCCACTGAACAGAACAGGTATACAGTGGCGGGTCCACTGAACAGAACAGGTATACAGTGGCGGGTTCACAGAACAGGTATACAGTGGCGGGTCCACTGAACAGAACAGGTATACAGTGGCGGGTTCACAGAACAGGTATGCAGTGGCAGGATCACTGAACACAATAGGTATGCAGTGGCGTGTTCACTAAACAGGTATACAGTGGCGGGTCCACTGAACAGAACAGGTATACAGTGGCGGGTCCACTGAACAGAACAGGTATACAGTGGCGGGTCCACTGAACAGAACAGGTATACAGTGGCGGGTCCACTGAACAGAACAGGTATACAGTGGCGGGTTCACAGAACAGGTATGCAGTGGCAGGATCACTGAACACAATAGGTATGCAGTGGCGTGTTCACTAAACAGGTATACAGTGGCGGGTCCACTGAACAGAACAGGTATACAGTGGCGGGTCCACTGAACAGAACAGGTATACAGTGGCGGGTCCACTGAACAGAACAGGTATACAGTGGCGGGTTCACAGAACAGGTATACAGTGGCGGGTCCACTGAACAGAACAGGTATACAGTGGCGGGTTCACAGAACAGGTATGCAGTGGCAGGATCACTGAACACAATAGGTATGCAGTGGCGTGTTCACTAAACAGGTATACAGTGGCGGGTCCACTGAACAGAACAGGTATACAGTGGCGGGTTCACTGAACAGGTATACAGTGGCGGGTCCACTGAACAGAACAGGTATACAGTGGCGGGTTCACAGAACAGGTATGCAGTGGCAGGTTCACTGAACACAACAGGTATGCAGTGGCGGGTTCACTGAACAGGTATACAGTGGCGGGTCCACTGAACAGAACAGGTATACAGTGGCGGGTCCACTGAACAGAACAGGTATACAGTGGCGGGTCCACTGAACAGAACAGGTATACAGTGGCGGGTTCACAGAACAGGTATACAGTGGCGGGTCCACTGAACAGAACAGGTATACAGTGGCGGGTTCACAGAACAGGTATGCAGTGGCAGGATCACTGAACAGGTATGCAGTGGCAGGATCACTGAACAGGTATGGAGTGGCAGGATCACAGTACAGGTATGCAGTGGGCTGAGGGCTCACTGAACAGAACAGGTATGCAGTGGCAGGATCACTGAACAGGTATGGAGTGGCAGGATCACAGTACAGGTATGCAGTGGGCTGAGGGCTCACTGAACAGAACAGGTATGCAGTGGCAGGATCACTGAACAGGTATGCAGTGGCAGGATCACAGTACAGGTATGCAGTGGGCTGAGGGCTCACTGAACAGAACAGGTATGCAGCCAGGAAGAAGTTAAGCCTAACTAATCTTTCCCTATATGAGAGACTGCAGCAGCTCGCCCTACTCTCACTAATGCAGGCACACGAGTGGCCGTAATGGCCGCCGCTGCCTGCCTTATATAAGGGGGGGTGGGGCTCCAGGGGCTAGTGTAGCCTAATTGGCTACACTGGGCCTGCTGACTGTGATGTAGAGGGTCAAAGTTGACCCTCAGTGCATTATGGGGCGAACCGAACTTCTTCCGCAAAAGGTTCGCGTGCGGTACCCGCACGCGAACCACCTACGTTCGCGCGAACCACGTTCGCCGGCGAACCGTTCGGCCCAACTCTAAACAGCTACAGACCTTTTATAGGAAATTGCAGAGGATCTTAATTAAAAACAAGAAGAAAAAACTTCAGAGACTCAAAATAAAGAGTGGACACTTGGATACCGCAGCAGCAGAGAAAGAGCAACCAACAGGTGTCATTAACCTTTCCTCTTATCAGGCCACTGAAGCTGAAATGGCAGTACTGTCCAAAGGCCTGTCATTTTGCCCTGCAAAGCCCATAGACAAGATTGCACTCTGTGGTGATATGGAACAATTCTTCAGGAAGCTACGTCTCAAGGAACACTACTATGACAAGGAATCTTGCAACACTACTGATAATGAGCCAACACACACCAGATCCACAAAACAACGCGGATGGACCCCTGTAGCTGGAGAAAATCCTACCCTGGACAAATACATCAACAAATTTAGACGCCAAATCTCTGACAGGGTTCTGAATAAAAGAAAAACACTGGCTCATAACATAACATTGCAAGAGCAACAAGCTATCACATCTCTTAACCTTCCTGGCGGTAAGCCCGAGCTGAGCTCGGGCTATGCCGCCGGAAGGCACCGCTCAGGCCCCGCTGGGCCGATTTGCATAATTTTTTTTTGCTGCACGCAGCTAGCACTTTGCTAGCTGCGTGCAGTGCCCGATCGCCGCCGCTACCCGCCGATCCGCCGCTACCCGTCGCGCCGCAGCCGCCCCCCCCCCCCCCCCCAGACCCCGTGCGCTGCCTGGCCAATCAGTGCCAGGCAGCTCTATGGGGTGGATAGGAATCCCCTTTGACGTCACGACGTCGATGACGTCATCCCGCCCCGTCACCATGGCGACGGGGGAAGCCCTCCAGGAGGCGGCGATCGGAGGGGCTGGGGGGATGCCGCTGAGCAGCGGCTATCATGTAGCAAGACTTTGTCTCACTACATGAAAAAAAAAAAATTAAAAAAAAAAAAGATTTGCTGCCCCCTGGCGATTTTTTTAGCAAACCGCCAGGAGGGTTAAGGAGAATAAGGACATTATTATTAAACCAGCAGATAAAGGGGGTGCCATAGTCATCATGAACACCAGTGACTATATCCAGGAGGCATAAAGACAGTTGTCTAACACCATGCCAAATTACAGGAGGACCCAACAAAAAGGTACAGGATGGCACTCAATAGAATGATAAAGAAATTGCCCGTAAACACCAGGCTTCATGTACAGACTCTTATCCCGGAAAAGCCGAGAACCGCCTGCTTTTACATGCTTCCCAAAGTCCACAAAGAGGGGAACCCAGGCAGGCCCATAATCTCAGGGAATGGAACTCTCACAGAGAATATCTCAGGGTGGTTGGAAAACATTTTGAAGCCTCTAGTCTGTAAAAGACCCAGCTACATACAGGATACTACACACCTCCTGAACCAACTGGCAGCCATTGGCCCAGTGCCTGGAGGCACCATTCTTGCCACTATGGATGTAGAGTCTCTGTACACCAACATTCCCCACAATGATGGTATTGCGGCCTGTCGCAAATATCTTCAAGGTTTGGGCACACCTATAAACTCAATTGCTGGACGAATGAGATTCGTTCTCACCCACAATTATTTCACTTTTGGGGAGGACCTCTATTTACAGCAAATGGGAGTGGCAATGGGCTCACGGTTTGCACCGCAGTATGCAAATCTCTTCATGGCAAAGATTGAAGAAGAATACCTGAATACTTGTCATATAAAACCCATGGCCTACTTCCGTTTTATCGACGACATCTTGATCATCTGGTCTGCAAGTGAGGAGGATCTTATCCAATTTCACAGGAACTTCAATGCCTTCCATCCCACAATCAAACTGAAATTGAGCTACTCTCACAGGGAGATTAACTTTCTTGACACCACCATATACATCAGAGAGAACAGCTTACAAACGTCCATGTACCGCAAACCGACGGATCGTCCCACATACCTCAGGTATGACAGTTTCCACCCCAAACATATAAAGAATTCCATAATTTACAGCTAGGCAATAAGATGCAATCGGATCTGTTCTGACAAGGATGACAAAGACAAACACCTGGATTACCTGAAGAAGAATTTCATAAAACAGGGATACAATGGGCAGCACGGTGGCGTAGTGGTTAGCTCTCTCGCCTTGCAGCACTGGGTCCCTGGTTCGAATCCCAGCCAGGGCACTATCTACAAAGAGTTTGTATGTTCTCTCCGTGTCTGCGTGGGTTTCCTCCGGGCACTCCGGTTTCCTCCCACGTTCCAAAAACATACAGATAAGTTAATTGGCTCCCCCTAAAAATTGTCCCTAGACTACAGTACTTACACTACATAATATAGACATATGGCAAGGGTAGGGAATAGATTGTGAGCTCCTTTGAGGGACAGTTAGTGACAAGATATATATAATATATATACACTGTACAGCGCTGCGTAATATGTCGGCGCTATATAAATACTAAATAATAATAATAATAAAATAATACAATCATCTAATGGCTGAGACCCAAATCAAGAAAGCTAACAACATCCCTAGGACTCCGCTCCTGGAGTACAAGCAGAGCCAGGAAGAGAGCCGTGTCCCACTCATAGTAACCTACAACCCACGCCTAGAAATCTTAAGAAAGATTGCAAAAGAACTTCATCCTGTTCTACACAAGGATCAGAGACTGAAAAAGATATTCCCTGAACCTCCCCTCCTAGCGTTCCGACAGCCACCCAATCTTAAGCAGATGATAGTGAGGAGTGCCTTAAATAGGCAAGAACAGAATGGAACATTCCCCTGCCGAGGGAAAAAGTGTGGGACCTGTAAACACATCCATTCCACTGACAGGATACTAATACCAGGTACACAACAGGAATACAAAGTACAAGGCACCTTTTCCTGCGACTCATCTAATGTGGTATACGTGATCATGTGTGCAAAATGCCCCAAAGGAATTTATGTGGGAGAAACAAGTCAACCACTGCGTGATCGCATGACACACCACAGATCCACTATTAACAGCAGGAAAAAGGATATTGCAAAATATACTGATCTCCCAATACCAACACACTTTTGTTTACCTGGACACAGTTTAAGCGATTTTCGCGTCACTGTATTAATGGGTGGCTTCAAATCGGGAAACATGAGACTAACACAAGAAACTAAGTTTATACATTGGTTTAAAACTGTAGAAGATGGTTTAAACAAGGACTCTAACTTCTTGTGCTGGTACGATGGGTTTTAAATGCCACAATTCTTTTAATTTAAATTTTTCTATCTTTTCATTCTTTTTTGTGTCATATGCTGTGTAAGATGGAATTCACTGTCACTATTCATTTTATTTGCTTTCAGGTGCTGGCTTTAAATGCCACAATTCTCTTAAGCTTAGAATTAATGGTGCATGTAACCAGGCCTGTTACCATTTGAATTCGGAATTTACGATGTCTCTTCATCACTAGAGTCTGCTTTATGTCATGTTGAGGATTCTATTGATCTTATCAATTTAGATAGGATGCCTGGGAAAGCCTCCTCAGTAACAGTTAAGGCATCTAATTACATTTATGTTTGCTAAAGAATGTTTCTCCTCTGTATGTCAGTGTATATAAGCTGTGTTTTTCAGTTTTGGTAAGGAACCAGTCCGACGAAGGCTTTTTATAAGTCGAAAGCTCACTGTTTATCCATCTCTAAGTTAGCCAATAAATGGTATCATCCTGATTCAAAACTTCTTGCTTTTACTCATGGCTAACACGGTACAACACTTTACTGCTTAGAGATGGATAAACAGTGAGCTTTCGACTTATAAAAAGCCTTCGTCGGACTGGTTACTCTGGCTAACACGATACAACACTTTTCTGCTTCTAATAAACTTAAACAATACAAGAAAAAAAGATGTTGCAAAAATGAGCATTGCTTTATTGCGTTAAATAGTGTCAGGTTGTACCTGTCCATCAAAAGAAAACGTGCAACATAAAAACAATTAAACTAATGCAATTCAGGTCGACCCCATGCACTCACAGACATACACTCATGCTGGGGAAAATGGGCAGATCCTGATCAAAAAATGGATACTGATCAAGTGGCAGATCAAGCAAGCAGTTATGATAGAAATAGATAGAAAATTATTGCATCCTTTTTGGTCTCATATAAATCTTGGACATTAACCTGCTGAGCGGTCTGGACGAGCTCAGCTCGTCCAGTACCGCCGGAGCCTGCCGCTCAGGCCCTGCTGGGCCGATTTGGCTCAAATAAAAAGCAGCACACGCAGTCGGCACTTTGCCAGCCGCGTGTGCTGCCTGATCGCCGCCGCTCTGCGGCGATCCGCCGCGAGTAGCGGCGAAAGAGGGTCCCCCCAGCCGCCTGAGCCCAGCGTAGCCGGAACAAAAAGTTCCGGCCAGCGCTAAGGGCTGGATCGGAGGCGGCTGACGTCAGGACGTCGGCTGACGTCCATGACGTCACTCCGCTCGTCGCCATGGCGACGAGGTAAGCGAAACACGGAAGGCCGCTCACTGCGGCCTTCCGTGTTACTTCTGGCCGCCGGAGGCGATCAGAAGAACGCCTCCGGAGCGCCCTCTAGTGGGCTTTCATGCAGCCAACTTTCAGTTGGCTGCATGAAATAGTTTTTTTTTATTAAAAAAAAACCCTCCCGCAGCCTCTCTGGCGATCTTAATAGAACGCCAGGATGGTTACGTATAATATTCCTCAAAATATCCAGATGTACAAAAATAGTTCACTTCTGAACAGTTTCAATTCTTATTGCAATACTGGCCTGCTAACACAATTTGCCAAAGGGCATTCACACAGTTCAGCAGTTGCTAGCTTGGATATGCCTCCTATGCAATATGCTTTTCAACCAAGTGTAATGCTAATACGTAGCCTGTTACTCAGTTCAATGCAGGCAAGCGTAAAGCTATTGCGTAACAGCTCTGCAGTCCACAATGACACGACGGCAGATGTCTCACCACTCCAGTCAGACCTCCCCGATCAGTGTGCATACTGTAGGCATAACGCTGGTCTCCCCTTGCTCAACCAGCTTGAGTCTTACAGCCATGCGGGGAGCAGGGATGCAGGCTTCAAACAGGGTCATCCTCAATGTTCAAAGGGCTCCTCCAACCAAAGCCGTTTATTTTGTAATCTTTTTCTTTGAATCACAAAATGCCACTGTTTTATCCACATAGGGGCAGGCTTTACACTCGCCACATCTGTGCATCCCTTTTGGGGGTGGGACTTTTTGCAGCCATGTTCTACCTCTCTCCTGTGGTTGTTTGTCAATAAATTCAGAGGCCACCAGATGGTCGCCTAGATTTTTTTAAAACGTCTTTTTATTAATTTTCAAAAACAGTACAGAATGACACCAATAAAGTGCAATGTCTAAACAGTTGACAGCAGACATCGATTAGAAATATGTAAATACACAGGAGGTTGAGGTTCACATAGCATTAAGAACATGCAGAGGTACAATACACATTATATATACCAGAACAAGGCAGCATACAGTGAGAGATTTGGCTTAGTAGCCGGCATAGTGTGAATTTTTAGTGCAGACCAATATAAGCAAAAAAGTAGAACTGTTAAGACGACAGAGCAAATGGATTATATAGAGTCAAGGATATTAGGAGTGATGTCCTGTTCAGGAGAAGCTGATTCAACACATTTAAGCCATGGATCCCAGACCTTATGAAATTTAGAATGAGCACCACGTTTTAGACCGGTTAATTTATAGAGAGGGAGTGCCTGATTCATCAGTTTAATCCAAGTCAGAAATTAAGGTTCAATAGTCATCTTCCATTCTAGAGAAATAGTTTTCTTAGCATAAAAGAAAAGAAGCCTCCTCAGTAATTTCTTGTGTTTATTAAGAGGAAGTCCCTCAATCAGTCCCAACAAACATACTTTAGGGGAAAGGACAAAGGGTAAGTCCATTTTTTTTCTTGCATAAATGTAAGCACTTTGTTCCAGAAAGCCTGGATACATTGACAATCCAAGCTCATATGTTTAAATGAACCAGGGACAGATCCGCAACGCCAGAGTTAGTAAAATTAGGGGTAAATTTACATAATCGCATAGGGGTGTAGTATATCTGGTGAAACCAGTGAGTTTGGATTAGCTTATCCCTAGAGGGAATCACAGTTTTCATATAATGGTCTTCAAATTCGGCTCATTCAGAAGGTGAAATTTCTTCCCCCCCAGTCAGTCCATTTAGATCTAGCCTTACATTCTTTGTGCAAATATTTATATTCAACTAATTTGGAGTAAAACCTGGAGATAAGTTGAGATGAATCATTTACTAATAGCCAATTCTCAACTGTTCCCGGCGATAACCGAACCGTCTGTCCACCAAACTGACAGATGGCGCAACTGAAGGTAGCGAAATCTGGCATAGGGAGGAAAATTATATTCAGAGGCCATAAGGGCCCATGATTTAAGACGGCCATTCAAAAATAAATGAATAGTATATTTAACCCCCCCCCCTCCCCCCCCCCCCATTCAACCCCAAATCCGACATTTAGCGTGGAGGAAAATATGGGTAAATTTGGATTACGCCATAAAGGTGGAGCAGTTACTACCAGTTTCCATAGCTATACGTTGCGATTTACGATACATTTTTAGGGAGTAAATAATCAAGGAATAACCAATAGCAGAAGGAGGCTTACCACGATAGTGTTACAGAGGTCCTCGTAAGAGGAAGCCATATCAGTCTCTGCATTAAGAGAAGAGTCATCCTTGATGTTATGGAGCCATCTATAGACATATGAGAGTTGGGTAGCTAAATAATAAATTTGAAATTGAGGGAGAGCTAGGCCCCCTTTACTCACTGGTAAAAGTAATGTGTCTAAATATAATCTTGGGGATTTCCCGGCCCATAGAAAGGCTTGAACTATAGAATTAATCTTAGCAAAAAGTGAGTTCGGGATCCAACAAGGAGCCATCAAAAAGATATAAAGGAGTTTTCGAGCAATAATCATTTTGACTAGGCAAACCAGTCTATTTTTTAAGTTTCCCTCAATAGTAGAGATGACTGGTAAAAGATTATTGTTAATATATGAATCATTTTGAAATCGTTAACCCTAGGTATTTAAAGGAGGTACATATTTGAAGAGGGAGGTCTGGAGGTACCAGCAGAAGGGAACCATCATCAACCGGAAACAACAGAGACTTTGACCAGTTCACTCTCAGGCCAGATAGATTGCTGTATAACTCCAGCACTCTTTTTAAAGAGGGACCAGAACCATCCAAATACAGCAGGACATCGTCTGCATTAAGTGAGATCTTTTCATGGACTGTGCTGATCACCCATCCGACTATGCTGGCTAATGGCTCCATGGCCAGGGTGAACAGCAGAGGAGAGAGTGGGCACCCTTGACGAGTACCTCTACCAATATGAAAGGGAGCAGACACCTGACCATGCACCCTTAAACTAGCTACAGGGCAATTGTATAATACACGAATCCAGTTCCTGAAGCCCGATCCGAACCCAAACATTCACAAGCACCTTCTGAAGGTATTGCTAGGACAGGGTAGCCTTATTAGTGTCTAAAGCTAAAAGGATTCTCATCCCAGAGTTTTGATGGAGAAATAGCAAATTAGCGAATAGCCTGTGTATGTTTAATTTAGTGGAATCGGCAGGAATAACACCTATTTGATCAGGGTTGACTAGTTTTTCTATAACAGGTTTAAGGCGGTCAGCAAGAATCTTAGCGAGTATTTTCACGTCAGTCTTTAACAGGGATATAGGGCGGTGCGTATCACATGAGTAAGGGTTCTTCCCGGGCTTCAGCAAAAGGGTTATATAGGCCTCTCTCATAGATTCAGGAAGGATCCCCGAGTGTTAGGCATCCTGAAATGTCTGGAGTTTTACACATACCCATGCTGGGTGGGAGAAATCTCTCTGTAAATGGACAATTGTATGTAAAAAAAATCAAAACATTGTCATTTACAGAGATATTTCTCCTACTCAGCATGGGTATGTGTAAAAATACACCCCAAAACACATTATACTACTTCTCCTGAGTATGGCGATACCACATGCGTGGCACTTTTTTGCACCCTAACTGCGCTAAGGGGCCCAACATCCTATGAGTACCTTTAGGATTTCACAGGTCATTTTGAGGCATTTGGTTTCTAGACTACTCCTCACGCTTTAGGGCCCCTAAAATGCCAGGGCAGTGTGGGAACCCCACAAGTGACCTTATTTTAGAAAGACACCCCAAGGTATTCCGTTAGTAGTATGGTGATTTCATAGAAGATTATTTATTTTTTTGTCAAAAGTTATCGGAAATTGATTTTTATTGTTTTTTTTCACAAAGTATAATTTTCCACTAACTTGTGACAAAAATAAAATCTTCTATGAACTCACCATACTACTAACAGAGTACCTTGGGGTGTCTTCTGTCTAAAATGGGGTCACTTGTGGGGTTCCTACACTGCCCTGGCATTTTAGGGGCCCTAAACCGTGAGGAGCAGTCTGGAAAGCAAATGCCTCAAAATTACCTGTGAATAGGACGTTGGGTTATCGCCTTACTCAGAAGTAGTATGTGTTTTGGGGTGTATTTTTACACATACCCATGCTAGGTGGGAGAAATATCTCTGTAAATGGACAATTGTGTGTAAAAAAAATGTCATTTACAGAGATATTTCTCCCACCCAGCATGGGTATGTGTAAAAATACACCCCAAAACACATTATACTACTTCTCCTGAGTACGGCGATATCACGTGTGAGACTTTTTTGCAGCCTAGGTGCGCTAAGAGGCCCAACGTCCTATTCACGGGTCATTTTGAGGCATTTGGTTTCTAGACTACTCACGGTTTAGGGCCCCTAAAATGCCAGGGCAGTATAGGAACCCCACAAGTGACCCCATTTTAGAAAGAAGACACCACAAGGTATTCCATTAGGTGTATGGTGAGTTCATAGAAGATTTTATTTTTTGTCACAAGTTAGTGGAAAATGACACTTTGTGAAAAAAACAATCAAAATCAATTTCCGCTTACTTTTGACAAAAAATAAATTCTTCTATGAACTCGGCATACTCCTAACGGAATACTTTGGGGTGTCTTTTTTCTAAAATGGGGTCACTTGTGGGGTTCCTATACTGCCCTGGCATTTTAGGGGCCCAAAACCGTGAGAAGTAGTCTGAATACCAAATGCCTCAAAATGACTGTTTAGGATGGCTATATGGGCACATAACTGGCAGATGAAATTCAATGTTGACAAATGTAAGGTCATGCATTTTGGACGAACTAATGGTCTAGCACCATACAAAATAAATGGGATACAGTTGGGGACATCAAACTTGGAGAAGGACTTAGGAGTACTCATTGACAACAAGTTAAATAATCGTACTCAATGCCAAGCAGCTGCAGCTAAAGCTAACAAAATTTTGGGATGCATTAAAAGGGAAATAAAAACTCGAGATGCTAGCATAATATTGCCCCTGTTTAACTCTCTAGTAAGGCCACATCTGGAATATGGAATTCAGTTCTGGGCACCACATTACAAAAAAGATATTGCAGTTTTAGAGCAGGTGCAGAGACGAGCAACAAAATTGATGCGTGGGATGGAAGGTCTCACTTATCGAGAAAGGTTAGATAAACTGGGTTTATTTAATCTAGAGAAAAGACGCCTTAGAGGGGATCTAATTAACATGTAAAAATACATCAGAGGGCAATATAATACCTTGGCGGATGAGCTTTTTGTCCCTAGGCCTTCTCAAAGGACTAGAGGACATGATCTGCGCATGGAGGAAAAACGTTTTAACCATTTATTTAGGAAAGGGTTCTTTACAGTAAGAGTGATTAAGATGTGGAATGCATTGCCACAGGAAGTCGTTATGGCAAACTCTATACCTGCATTTAAAGGGGGCTTAGATGCTTTCCTTGCGTTGAAAGACATCCATGGCTACAATTACTAGGTAATGCCTAATGATGTTGATCCAGGGATTTTATCTGATTGCCATCTGGAGTCGGGAAGGAATTTTTCCCTTTAGGGGCTAATTGGACCATGCCTTGTAAGGGTTTTTTCGCCTTCCTCTGGATCAACAGGGATATGTGAGGGAGCAGGCTGGTGTTGTACTTTATACTGGTTGAACTCGATGGACGTATGTCTTTTTTCAACCAAAATAACTATGTAACTATGTAGGGGTATAAGCATCTGCAAATTTTGATGACAGGTGGTCTATGAGGGGGCGAATTTTGTGGAACCGGTCATAAGCAGGGTGGCCTCTTAGATGACAGGTTGTATTGGGCCTGATCTGATGGATAGGAGTGCTAGGGGGGTGACAGGAGGTGATTGATGGGTGTCTCAGGGGGTGATTAGAGGGGAAAATAGATGTAATCAATGCACTGGGGAGGTGATCGGAAGGGGGTCTGAGGGGGATCTGAGAGTTTGGCCGAGTGATCAGGAGCCCACACGGGGCAAATTAGGGCCTAATCTGATGGGTAGGTGTGCTAGGGGGTGACAGGTGGTGACAGGAGATGATTGATGGGTGTCTCAAGGTGTCTCAAGGTGTGATTAGAGGGGGGAATAGATGCAAGCAATGCACTGGTGAGGTGATCAGGGCTAGGGTCTGAGGGCGTTCTGAGGGTGTGGGCGGGTGATTGGGTGCCCTAGGGGCAGATAGGGGTCTGATCTGATGGGTAGCAGTTACAGGGGGTGATTGATGGGTAATTAGTGGGTGTTTAGAGGAGAGAACAGATGTAAACAATGCACTTGGGAGGTGATCTGACGGCGGGTCTGCGGGGGATCTGATGGTGTGGGTAGGTGATCAGATTGCCTGCAAGGGGCAGGTTAGGGGCTGATTGATCGGTGGCAGTGACAGGGGGTGATTGATGGGTGATTGACAGGTGATCAGTGGGTTATTACAGGGGGGATAGATGCATACAGTACACTAGGGGGGGGGGGGGGGTCTGGGGAGAATCTGAGGGGACCTAAACTAAAAAAAATAGCGTTGACAGATATTGACAGGGAGTGATTGATGGGTGATTAGGGGAGTGATTGGGTGTAAACCGGGGTCTGAGGGGTGGGCAGGGGGGTCTGAGGGGTGCTGTGGGCGATCAGAGGGAAGGGGGGGCAGGATCAGTGTGTTTTGTGCAGACTAGGGTGGCTGCAGCCTGCCCTGGTGGTCCCTCGGACACTGGAACCACCAGGGCAGGAGGCAACCTGTATAATACGCTTTGTATACATTACAAAGCGTATTATACCCTTTGCATGCGGCGATCGTGGGGTTAACAACCCGCCGGTGCTTCCGAACGGCTGGCGGGTTGTCGTCACGGGTGGGCGGAGCCAGTTGCCGGGGAAGCACGCGTCACCAGTGACGCGATCGCTTCCCCGGCATGCCGAAAGGACGCAACGCCGATGGGGGTATTGCGGTCCTTAGGGCGTCCACTTTGCCGCCACCCATCCGCTGTGGGCGGTCGGCAAGTGGTTAAATTTACTTTTTGGCCACTAGGTGGCGCTAAGCACTCTCCTGGAAGATACCAGGGAGTGCGAGATGTTTTTTTTCAACACATTTCAGTTCATGACTCAAATACCTCCTGTTTGGAGGCATCTAATTCATTTGCAGGGAATAGTTTGCCTCTGGGGAACACTGGTTCCTCTTCAGAAATCGATCCCCTGTAATAGCAGTGGGGAATGAGCTGCCTGCACGCTGATACGCGTGCACAAGGGCAACAACACTGCTGGACGGATATATTCATCCAGATTGCCTTTGAGTGGCAATTTTTGGACAAATATATCCGTCCAGATCGGCTTAAGTGGTTAAAGAAGAACCGTCACATTCCGTATTTACTTTATATAGATCTTTGTAAAAGGAGCTGAAAGCTTCTAAAATGGATTCAGAAGAAGAATGTACAGTGCCACTAGCAGAAATAATTCTTGGTATAACAATGGGAGAACATTGGGCACGCACCATGGAGGCAAGTAATTTGCTTGATTTATTCCCAAATTCGAATTAAGATTGGGAATGTATAAAATTAAGTTTTGCCCTGTTTAATGGCTTCAATTTGTGGTCTCGACGAGCTTTCGCCCAGGTCAAATAATTTTCTTTAGAAGGGGATGATTGGAACTGAGATTGGGCATTGGTCATGGAAGATTCGGTGAGAGCAATATAAGCTTCATAATTTTTTAGGGTTATACCTTTAATATGTTCAAAGTGGCCACAAAGGGCAGCTTTTGAGGCATCCCAGACTACTCCTACTGGTGATGTGCCAGGGTTAAGGCGCCAATATTTTCCAATTTGTTTTAGGCAGTAGTTTAATACGACCTAATCATGTAACTAAAGTTGGCCCATTCTCCAACAGCCAGGGTTATTTATTGTACCACAAGTTTACACATACGGGGGGTATGAACTAAAATTCCATGTGTATGATAATCTACAGTTTTGATTTTAGTGAGGACATCCTGTGTACCAAGTATTAAATTTATACGGGACATAGTACCACGGGTATTAGAAAAACAAGAAAAAGTAACTTTTTTATTTTTGCGCCACCTCCAAATATCGAATGAGTGCTTCTGTGTCCAATCTAAAAAAGCTAGGTGTCCCCTGTGTTCCCCAGAAGATGATCTGTCTAGGGTATAGTCGATGATATTTTTTAAAATCCCCAACAGAGAATGAGGACTGGAGGGAAGGTCATATATGAGAGACATTACTTTATCGAGCACAGAAATCTGGAAAGGGGGAGGTACATAAATTGAGGCTATAGTAAAGGCCTAGCCCTCATAGGTAAAATGCAAAATCACAAATCTACCTAGCTGATCAATACGGACAGCGTTGACTTTAATAGGGGCATTTTTAGAAATTTGAATGACCGTACCTCTTGAATATGATGAGTATTGAGCTGCATACACTTGGCCTATCCATGGCTTTTAAAGTGTGTTTAAACGAGAGCCAACAAGATGAGTATCCTGTAAACACATAATGAAAGGGTGGTATTTTTTCATATAATCAAACACTAGCCGTCTTTTAATTGGATGGTCCATCCCTCTGACATTCCAAGATAGAATTTTAAATTCATTCATTATAGGTATCTGGAATCAATAATGAGACCTCGATAAAGTGAAAAATACGATGTATGCTGTACCCACTGTCATGGAACACAAAAACAAAAGTAACTAAAATTTCCTGAGACAAACCACATCCCTAACCCACCCCGCAAGTTGCCCTAAACTACAACCCGCTTTTGACCCAAACAAAAACAGCATCTAGGAACGTGAGACCAGAGATAAACTCCTATAACCCCTAAGCATAGAGAATTACAACCCACGTATATGTAGTTGAGAGTATTAATTAGTAAAACGGCTCAGTGTCTAGATGAAAAGGATATCACCCCACACCAGGCCCAAATAAAACCAGAACCGTAATCCCTTCTAGATATAAAAATATTGTAGCGACTCAAGTTTAGGATAAACAAGAAATGAAGAAAACAAGAAGCAAATATAATGAATGTACCCGTACATAATTACTAAGATCAATGATCCGCAGGTTAGATAAGTAGTATCTGCTAGTATTTGGTGTCAGTAAAGGCATGTTAAATGAACAACGATATCAAACAGAATAGCATAAACACTTTTTACAGAAAACCATATATGCATATAAGGGTGTTGCCATAGGGGTATTTAAGCAGCCAGGGTAGGAAATGACCTGAAAAGATGATAGTTAGTCCAATAATTTGCATATATTCAGCAGTGGTGCCTGGGAGACATCTCGAGCTCACTCCAACCTGAATTATCGCAAATTCTTTCTGTTTTAGGAAAGCAAACTTTTGTTTTAGTCCAGATGTGGATCCAAAAACAAATTAACCAGTTCGGCCTATCTGGACGAGCTTACTTGTCCAGATAGGCGCTGCTGCCGCCGCATGGTGTGCACGATCGGGCGCGCCCTCCCGCCGCTAGCCCCCCGATCAGTGAATGGGAATATAATTCCCAAAAATGTAATATGAATGGGAATATAATTCCCATTCACCGATCTAACTTCCCCGCAGAAAAACTGACGCTTTCTATTCAGAGAGCGCGGTATTTTTGCCCCCAGGAAACTTCTCCTCTTCTTATTAGTTCCTGGATGCGACATCGCTCGCATCCAGGACTTTTTTTACTGTGGCCATCTTGTGGCCAAATAGTAGACTGTACCCACATACATTTTTAATTAAACAATTCTATTAGTTTACATTTAAAATTAGCAGTTTCCCTCCCACACCAAAAATTACCCACATACATTTTTTATTAAAAAAAAAATAAAACAAATATAATTAAAAAAAAAAACAACATAAATAGTTACCCAAGGGTCTGAACTTTTTAAATGTGCATGTCAAGAGAGTGGGATGAAAAGGAAAAAACGAGGCACTGAAGCAATGAAAGTGTACCTTTAATCCTAGGTTGTAGACACAGCGGGGTATACAGTGGGGGTGAGGAGGAGGCCTCCTCCTCACCCCCACTGTATACCCCGCTGTGTCTACAACCTAGGATTAAAGGTACACTTTCATTGCTTCAGTGCCTCGTTTTTTCCTCTTCATCCCACACATTATTGTCTGTTCCCGGGAGCACGCTGCAAGATGAAGTACGTGATCCAGGTTATCCCTTGACCTCCCTACCCGCAACTAGTGCCAGTCTGTCTCTTTCTTTATTGATGCATGTCTAGAGAGTGTTATTATATAATTTAAAATTATAAGCTTATAAATAGTGATGGACGCAAAAAGAAAAAATTCACCTTTATTTCTAAATAAAATATCGGCACCATAAATTGTGATAGGGACATATTTTAAACGGTGTAATAACCGGGACTAATGGGCAAATAAAATACAAGAGTTTTAATTACAGTAACGTATATTGATTTTAAACTATAATGGCCAAAAACTGAGAAATAATGAATGTTTTTCATTTCTTTCTTAAGCTTCCTGTTAAAATGGATTAAAAAAAAAAATAATTCTTAGCAAAATGTACTACACAAAGAAAGCCTAATTAGTGGCGGAAAAAACAAGATATAGATCAATTAATTGTGATAAGTAGCAATAAAGTTATTGGTGAATGAATGGGAGGTGAACGTTGCTCGGATGCATGAGGTTTTCGACACTGCGGTGCTGAACCGGTTAAGCATGGTAAGTGCAGGAGAACACTATGCACAGGAGAGTACTAAGTCAGTGACGTCTGTTGAGGAGAGGGATCTTCCCGCCAAATTTGAACCTATGCTCTCCAGCCAGAAGGAAGCTTCACGAGGATTGGAGAAAAACAAGGTTTTCTGATCATAGATATATCTCAGTTTAGCAGGAAAGAGCATGCTGTATACTATTTGCTGGTCGCGTAGCAATTTTTTCACAACAGATAATGCCATCCGTTGTTTTTGGATATTGACAGAAAAGTCTTAATATATATGGATCGTGGAATCATTAAATTTTAACCACTTCGCGTCCTTGGGTTATTCCTCCTTAAGAACCAGAGCAATTTTCTGCATTTCACACTCCGCACGTTCATTAGCCAATAACTTTATCAATACTTATCACACACAAATGATCTATACCTTGGGGTTTTTTTTTGCCACCAATTGGGCTTTCTTTGGGTGATACTTTTTGCTAAGAATTATTTTACTTTATAAGCATTTTAGAGGGAATAACGGGAGAAAAATGTAAAAAAGTTATTATTTCTCAGTTTTAAGCTATTATAGTTTTAAAATAATAAGAGCTACTGTAGATTTAACCCATACATTTGATATGCCCGTTTGTCCTGGTTATTACAACATTTAAATTATAATTCTAGTACAATGTATGGCGACAATATATGATTTGAAAATAAAGGTGCTTTTTTCCATTTTGTATCCCTGGCTTTACCTGCAATTATGTGGCTCTTTTGTATCCCCCCACCACCCCTAGTTAGCCAGATGTGTTCCTGTATATCCCCCCCCCATAGTTGGCTAGATGTACCCCTCCCGAGCCCCAGGTAGCCAGATGTGCCTCTGTGTACCCCCCCACCTGAGTTAGCCTGATGTAGCCATTTATCCCCTCCCCCCCCCCCCCATAGTTGGCCAGGTATGGTTTTTAATTCCCTCTCCCCCCCAGATAGCCTGGTGTATGCCCCTGTATCCCTCCCCCATGGATTGCGAACTGTGTGCCCCCACCACGGGGATAACCATGTGTGTGGCCCTTTAAAATACCACCCACATGCCAGGTGTCTCCCCCCCTCCCGCAGAGCTAGGCGCAGGGAAGCGTTAGAAGTCACAAGCTCTCACCTGACCTTGATCCACCGGCGATCGCGATCTCCTCCCTGCAGTACCGCTATCAGCCTTACTATGCTGCGCGGATCGGGTCCTGGCTTGATGACGTCATCAAGCCGGGACCCGATTCATTCAGCATAGTGAGGCTGACAGCGGTACTGCAGGGAGAGGAACGCGATCGCCGCAGGAACAAGTTACATTTTAATCCTGCCCTGCCCAATCGCAGCATGGAGGGGGGAGGGAGGGGGATAATTACAGGGGATCAGGCAAGTGGTGGGGAGATCGAACCCCATGGCAGGGATGCCGGAATAGAGTAGTTAGGGGGAGGGGGGTTAATGAGCCCAGGAGCGTGCTAGCACGCCCGCTGTGCTCATTAAATTAAAGTGACTTATATTCACGTCAGGTGGCTTACAGGAGCCACTTGCTATGACGTGAATATACTGTAGTTAGGATGTAAACTGGTTAAAGGCACGGCATAAATTCTAGCAGTTTTCAGATTGTCAGCTTTATCGCGAAAGTTTAAAAATTTAGCGATTAATGGTCTGGGAGGCAAGCCAGGTTTAGGAGGGGCTCCAGGGATTCTGTGTGCTCTCTCGATAGAAAAAGTATGTTAAGAGGTAAAACCAGGAAGGGAATCAATAATCCAGGATTCTAAGAAATCTTCTGCAGCAAGGCCATCCACCTTTTCTGGAAACCGCAAAAATCTCAAGTTGCTCCTCCTGGGGCGATTTTCCAGATCTGACAGTTTAAATGAATGTCCATCAGATATTTTACTGTAGTAATTGACCTCAGAACGTAATGGTCTAAAATCATCCTCCAAATCACTAATACGTTTCTCAGCTTCCGCTGACCTCTTCTTCATTTTTGCATATCTCCTTTAACAAAAGAATGTTCCACATGAATGCAGTCTAACTTTCCAGAAATAGAAGTTTTAAGGTCTGCAATGGCCTCTAAAAGTTGCAATCTAGAGGGTTTCTCATCAGGGATGCTGTGATCAGTCTCAGCACATGGCTGCATGTGTAGTTCCTCCTCGCTTCCCTGGGACCTAGGGCGGATTCTCTGCTGTTTCGGAGGGGTAGAGATGGCCTCAGGGGATACTGCTGCATTGTCACTCACCCCTTCCAAATGACAGGTATCATCCAGCGAGTCGGATTGCAGGGAGCAAGCGCAGTCTGAAGCGCCGGCTCCATCTTGTTCACCACTGTGCGCATACTGAGCCAGCCACGCAGTTATGGAGGGAAGCTTAGTGTCTCCTCGTTTTGCTGCCATAGTGTGATCTGAGGCGAGAGGGGAAGCAGGAGAGAAGAAACGCCATGAAAGCGAGGGTTGTAGAGGCAGGATTCCACCAGGATAAGCAGGGTTCAGCGGAGCTCAAGAGCCAACCGTCTTCTTCACTCCATGGCCAGGCCACGCCCCCGTTGCCTAGGTTTTTAGGCCTGTGGGCTGTAAGTAGGGGAGCCTAACCCACTATTGTTACAACTTTAGATGAAGAATGGGCCAATTTTTCTCAGAATTGTTTATTTCGCCAAGCATGACTGGGTCTTGCTTGGAATTGGGATTGGCACAATAGAAAGCTCAAGAGGATAGGGTAGAAGATGGGTAAAAATAAATAAATAAATAAATAAGAAAACACATAGTGACATCACACAAAACAGTTCTCAGAGGTGACATGAAAAAGATCTGATCGATATGTCTCTTGGGCAGGTTGACTAGTTGGCTGTAGCCTGGAGGGGTAGTATGTGGAGAGAATTCAGGAGTCTGACAGCCGAGGGAGAAAAAAAAAAGAGTTCCTGTGTCTAGCTGTCCTGGTGGAAATGACCCGTAGCCTCCAGCCCAATGACAGTGGCCTGAAGAAGCAGTGACCTGGGTGAGAGGGGTCGCTGGCAATCCTCCGCGCTCTGGACCTCAGCCTGGTGTTGTGTAGGACAAGTGAGGGGAGGGGCCTTCCAGTGATCATCTCTGCTGACCTGTTGACCCTCTGCAGTTTGTTCCTGTCCCCAGCAGTGTCACTAGCATACCAGACCAAGATGGGAGAGCAGAGGATTCACTCAATGGTGGCGGTATAGAAACTCAGAATTTGTTGGGCCATCCCGAACTTCCTCAGTTGGCAGAGGAAGAAGAATTTCTGATGGGCTTTCTGCTGGGTGGCAGTGATGTTGGCTTTCCAGCTGAGATCTCTGCAGATGGTCGTGTCCAGGAGTCAGGCACATGGTATTCTAGCTACCTCTGTGCCGTTGATGTAAATTTAAGGTAGGGTGGGGGCAGACTTCCTAAAGTCAATGATCAGCTCAACAGTTTTGGCAGTGTTGAGCACCAGCCTGTTATCTGCATTAATGGCATATTCTCTCCACCTGCTAACAATACGCCTGGACATTATCCTTGGTGACAAGGCCGACAATGGTGGCGGCATGGCAAACATAATGAACTTGACAGAGTCTTCCGTGGATCTGCGAATTTTATTATAAAGAGAGAACAGCAGCAGAGACAGGACGCAGCCCTGAGGTGTACCTGTGTTGGTGACCATTTCTCGTGAGTATGTCCCCCACAGCTTAACGACTTGGGACCTGTTGGTGAGGAAGTCCATGATCCATAGACGTAGGGTGGGATGGACCCCAAGTACGGCAAGATCCTCCAGGAGAATTCCTGGCAGATGGTGTTGAAGGCTGAGCTAAAGTCCAGTAGCAGTATCCTAGCATATACATCTGGTTTGTCTAGGTACTTGTAGATGTACTTCAGGCCAATATTAATGACATCGTCGTTGGACCTGTTTGCCCTTTAAGCGTGCTGGAATGGGTCCAGCAGGGGCAATGTGGAGAACTTAAGGATGGATAGGACCACCCTCTCCAGGGTCTTCATGACAATGGACGTCAGCGCCGCAGGCCTGAAGTTATTAAGGTCTGAGACACCTTGTTTTTTCTGGACAAAAATGATGATGGATCTCTTGAAACATGCATGGACTTTGCCTTCCTCCAGAGAGTTAGTGAAGATGGCAGTGAGGATGTGAGCAAGTTGCCATGAACAGGTTTTAAGGCAGGCTGAGGACATGCCATCGGGGCCCGAGGCTTTCCTGGCATTTAGCGTAAACAGGAGGCTCAGAACATTGGCCTTGCACATCCCCAGAGAGGATGAGCTAAGACTAGAGATGTTGTTCTCGGGTACTGAAGGGGCAGTAGGTGGTGACAGTTCACTCCCTGGTGCTGCCTAGTTATTGAACCTGCAATAGAATTTACTGTGTTCTTCAGCTGAGCTGAGCGGATCTGTCTTATCAGTCTGCCGACAGACTGTACACACATCCTATTGTTGGAAGAACGTCCACCCAGCGGGAGGGTCTGACGGACCCGTTGTTTTTGAAAATATGATGTGTGTACGCGCCTTTAGTTCTCTCAGTGCAGTTTTTTCCTCACTGGTGAGATTCTGCGCTGTAATGGGATTTAGGTTCAGTTTTTTCAAATCCTTTGCAAAAGTTTCAAGAAATAGCTAAATGTATCTGTTAGAGCTAAGGGAAGGCATACATTTAGACCTCTTTTGCAATGTGGTAAAGAGTATCTTAGTGCAGGAATCATCATTGTCACCATCCTCAGGGGCACCACCTAAGGTGTAATTTCTTTGCCCGAGATCACACATGCTTTCCATGAACCTCAAGACCTCCCCCTTGTTTACGTTTAAACATTCATATCAATGTGCAATGTCACTCTGTGGCCCCCCACCTCCGTTCTTGTCCATGATCCTCAAGGACACCTTCCTCTAAAATAGTAAAATATGTTTATAAATGGTGAATTTATCACCTCCTTGCGTAGGGGCGAAGGTCAATCTTTTTTTTGACAAGCGACTGGTGATGTGACTCTAATGTGAAGTCAGTGAGGATCACTACAGTAGTCTTTGTGAGATCTAGGGCAATTTGTTCTGACTCGGGCCTTTCCTCAATTCTCCCCCTATCGTTTGGGTCATTCTTTTTCCCCTGCCTGAAGTCTTTTTGATCTTTATTGTTTGTCGTTGTTCCCTTTGTCTCTGGATGGGCCTATTTTGTCGACGTCCTCTCCCCCCCCCCCTCCCCCCTTCTTCCTAAAAAAAACTCACCGACTTTCTACTCTCTCCATCTGTGAAGGCTCTGTCTGAGCCGTCCGTGTCACTAATGAGCCGGTGGGATCTCACTGGCCATCTACCCCTCCCTTTTCTTGACCTCGAGTGTTCCCTCCTTGGTCTTTGCTGAGAGAGAGAGGGAGTGTGATAGATAGGTAGATAGATATGTAGATAGGTAGACAGACTGGTGTAATGTTGAAGGCCAGTGTGGCTCCTCTGTCCCCATCACATTTTTCCCTTGTATTATCTATATTAAAGAGGAGCTGTAGTCAAAATAAAATAATGAATAAAATTTATTTTTATTTTACAATATTAATTTACAAATCATTTAGTCATTGTTTTGTCGTTTTTGTTTAATCTTTCCTCTCCGAATTCATTTCCGAAATTTATAACGGGAACATCTTTAGTACTGGTGGGTAGGCAAGAGCAAGGTATGCACAGGTTAACTCATCTAGCTACTGCCTGCATTCTGATATGTTCTATGCTGCGTTCCATCTCCGTATACTTCCGCCTTTTAAGCCAGCACTTCTGCTCTGAAGGTGGAAGTGTGAGGAGCTGGATTGCAGCATAACATGCATCAGAATTAAAGGGACTCCGAGCAGTGCAGAAACTATGGAAAGATGCACATCATTTTAAAGCTCTCTTTTTCCTCTTTCCAATGATATATAAACCGCCACCCTATGCCTTTTAGTTTTCGCTATTTTCGCGATTGAAATTGCCGCGGCCGCGATTTCGATCTCGAAAATAGAGAAAACTAAAAGGCATAGGGCGACGATTTAGGTGTCGTCAGAAAGAGGAGAAAGAGAGCTTTAAAATGATATCCATCAAGCCATAGTTATATTGTATTACACAGGGCGACTTTTTGTCAAAGTCAGCAGCTGCATTCAGCAGAATGGAGCTGCTGACACTGGGGAAAGTGTCGTCCTGTGTAATACAATATAACTATGGCTTGATGGATATCATTTTAAAGCTCTCTTTCTCCTCTTTCTGACGACACCTAAATCGTTGCTCTATGCCTTTTAGTTTTCTCTATTTTCGCGATCGAAATCGCGGCCGCGGCAATTTCAATCGCGAAAATAGCAAAAACTAAAAGACGTAGGGCGGCGGTTTATATATCATTGGAAAGAGGAGAAAGAGAGCATTAAAATGATGTGCATCTTTCCATAGTTTCTGCACTGCTCGGAGTCCCTTTAAGACTTTAGCTAGGTGAGTTGTCTCTTTTTACATGTGAACCCCCCCCATCTCCCTCCCTAACCCTCCCTTCTTCTCTCTCTCATAGGATCCAGTATTCTCATAAACAAGTATAAAAGTCCTAAAGTCATATTAGCCACTCATTCAACACCTTCCAGCATAATTTTACCCTTTTCCGATTCCTGGTAAATATGCCATAGCAACCAGGAATTTGTATGAGACAATGGTCTAGCGTGAGATTCTTGAACCAAACGCTCCATCCTTTCTATATAGTATGTTTAAGATATTTAAAAGTGATACAGAAGTGACCCGAAAACTAGCAGATATTCACCTAAGGAGAGGGTAGGCTCGAGATCTCATAGAGCTTTCCTGGTCCTCTCTTGGTGTCCTGGTTTCAGAGCTGTCACTCCAGTTACAGGTACTTGACCAATTGGTCGAATAGCCCTCAGGGATCCTTAGTAGAGATGTCGCGAACCTCCGATTTTCGGTTCGCGAACCGGGTTCGCGAACTTCCGCAGAAGGTTCGGTTCGCGGAAAAATTCGCGAACCGCAATAGACTTCAATGGGGAGGCGAACTTTGAAAAATAGAAAAAATTATGCTGGCCACAAAAGTGATGGAAAAGATGTTTCAAGGGGTCTAACACCTGGAGGAGGGCATGGCGGAGTGGGATACATGCCAAAAGTCCCGGTGAAAAATTTGGATATTACGCAAAGCAGCGTTTTAAGGGCAGAAATCACATTGAATGCTAAATTGCAGGCCTAACGTGCTTTCAAACATCTTGCATGAGTATACATCAAACAGGGAGTGTAATTAGAGTACTGCTTCACACTGACACACCAAACTCACTGTGTAACGCACCGCAAACAGCTGTTTGTGTAGTGACGGCCATGCTGGACTACTGCGCAACATGGCGTGATTGCTCTTCCTCACTCAGTGATGTCAGGTAATGTGTGACTTCCTTCTCAACTTTCCATGGCATTGTTAAAAGGCTTACGTTTTGTTTTTAATTTACATTTTCTACTTGCTGTGTACTTGTTCAGTACCGCTACAATGAGAATCCTGTGGAGGCGGGCAAGTCTGCCATTGTGACCCCGGGTAATGGCCGGGGAATGAGAGGTTTGAATCCGGTGTGGAGCCTGAGCAACGGCTACCACTACACATCCAAGAAGGGCAGTGGGCAGGCATGCACTCCCGCCCGCCCCGAGGTAGTGACCAAAAATAACAATACAGGAGGAGGACTTTCGAGGCCCTGCTGTGTATTTGAAATGAATGTACTTTAAATCCTTTAACGAGAACCAGTTATGGCGGGCAAAGATGACACCACATTCCTTTCACGAGAATCATATGGAGGCGGGCAAGTCTGTCATTTGTGACCCCGGGTAATGGCCGGGGAATGAGGGATAGAATCCGGTGTGGAGCCTGAGAAACGGCTACCACTACACATCCAAGGAGGGCAGCAGGTAGGCATGCACGCCCGCCCCGAGGTAGTGACCAAAAATAACAATACAGGACTCAGGAGGACCTTTTGCGGCCCTAATTGAAATGAACTAACTTTAAATCCTTTAACGGGAATCCGTTATGGAGGGCAAGTCTGCCATTGTCACCGCGAGGAATGAAGGTTGGATTCCGGCCCGAAGTGGGAGCCTGCTGAGACCCATGCTGTAGCTGCCCTGACCGTGCTTTGCCGACCAGGCATCTGTGGTCAGATGGACCCTTAAGCCAGCGGAAGACAAACCAAGTCGAAAGCATTTGCCAAGAATGTTTTACGGAGGGCTTAGTAAAAAAGTTTTTTTGCCCTTTTTTTAAATTTTTTGAGAATGATCGATGGTTGTATTTTTAAATTGTTTGAAAGTTTAGATGGTTGTATTTTTAAATTGTTTGAAAGTTTGGATGGTTGTATTTTTAAATTGTTTGAAAGTTTAGATGGTTGTATTTTTAAATTGTTTAAAAGTGTATCCATTCTTCCCCCCCCCAGCCACGAACAATACCATGGGAACGTGGAGCAGCAGAAGCCCCCTGTGACGGCTGCCATGGTTGTTCTCCGCTGCTTGTCTTTTGAGGGGTGCTTCTTTTCCTCAGGTGTTCTTGCCATAGCTGTTTGTGCCTTCTCTCCAGGTGCCTTCGTAAAGCATTTGTCCCTACGTGACAGTTGGCCTTTCCACGGCTCAATTTTTGCTGGCAGAGACAACAGATGGCTTTGCTCCGATCTGAGACACACACGTGAAAAAATTTCCAAACCGCTGAGCCCCCCTGGGGTGATGGCGCTACGGTGGCATCAGCAGCAGCTGACGTTGAAGGGCATGTGTGCTCCCTGGCCATAGCTGGCGATACATGGCACCGGACACTGCCCCCAGCTGTTTATGAGGACGAGCTCCCTCTGCTTCTATCATGGAGTCGTCTCCTCCTACTCCTCTCTGACTCCTCCTCTGAACTGTCCCCCTGGTCATCTCCTCTACCAGGAACATATGTGGTATCCGTATAATCGTCATCATAATCCTCCTGGCCAGCTGCGCTTTCCTCAGACACCTCCTCAAGTGCACCAACTTCAGGTGGTCCACCATCATCCCCATCCACACACGTTACGTCCATACTATCGCCACCTAACTCAGACGTATGAGGTGGTGTACCTGCGCCTTCTTGTTGTTGTTGCAGTAGTGGCTGGGAATCAGTGGTTTCACCACCACCACCAAATAACTCCTGCGAAGTGTCAAATGCAGCGGATGTGGTGCTTGTTGTAGCGCTGGTGGCTGCGGGAGATTAGGTGTTCTGTGTTAAATACTCAATCACCTCCTCACGATTTTGGGAAGTGATGGCACGTGCCTTCTTCTGAGCACTGTATTTTGGGGCAGGTCCGCATGAAATTACAGCAACACCACCTCGCACAGCCACAGACCTGCCGGTGCCTGGTGGCCTTCCTCTGGGTCTGCCTCTGCCTCTTCCTCTACCTGGTTTGTCCATTTTGTCCATCTCGGGGGTATGCTAGCTATATGCAGTGAGGTGGGTTCTCACTCAACACAACAGGTAATTAGATGCAGTGAGCTGGGTTCACTCAACACAAGGCTAGGTATATGCAGTGATGAGGTGGGTTAAGTAAACACAACAGGTACTGGGTAGTTAGATGCAGTGAGCTGGGTTCACTCAACAGTAAAGGTACTTAAGATGGAGTGAGGTGGGTTCTCACTCAACACAACAGGTAGTTAGATGCAGTAAAGTGGCCAGGTGGGTTCACACTCAACACAACAGGTAGTTAGATGCAGTGAGCTGGGTTCACTCAACAGTAAAGGTACTTAAGATGCAGTGAGGTGGGTTCTCACTCAACACAACAGGTAGTTAGATGCAGTGAGGTGGCCAGGTGTGTTCACACTCAACACAACAGGTAGTTAGATGCAGTGAGCTGGGTTCACTCAACACAAGGCTAGGTATATGCAGTGATGAGGTGGGTTAAGTAAACACAACAGGTACTGGGTAGTTAAATGCAGTGAGCTGGGTTCACTCAACAGTAAAGGTACTTAAGATGCAGTGAGGTGGGTTCTCATTCAACACAACAGGTAGTTAGATGCAGTGAGGTGGCCAGGTGGGTTCACACTCAACACAACAGGTAGTTAGATGCAGTGAGCTGGGTTCACTCAACATTAAAGGTACTTAAGATGCAGTGAGGTGGGTTCTCACTCAACACAACAGGTAGTTAGATGCAGTGAGGTGGCCAGGTGGGTTCACACTCAACACAACAGGTAGTTAGATGCAGTGAGCTGGGTTCACTCAACACAAAGCTAGGTATATGCAGTGATGAGGTGGGTTAAGTAAACACAACAGGTACTGGGGTATATGCAGTACTGGGTAGTACAATGTGCAGCTCCCTGTCACACACACAGGCAGTCAGTCACTGAATGTGCTGGGCTGCTGGCAGTGGCACACACACTATCAATTAGCAAGGCTGTGCATGCAACAAAAGTGTCAGAAAAAAAAAAATGTACAGGTTGAGCTCTGAAAAGAGCTGTTGCTGGGTGCTTTAAAAGCAATATTAATCAGTCAGGAACAAGCAAAGCAGCCTAGAACCTAACTAATCTGTCCCTAAGAGAAAAAGTCTGCAGCAGCTGTCCCTTTCCTCTCTCTAGCAGGCACACGAGTGACTGTAATGGCCGCCGGAGGCTGCCTTATATAAGGGGGGGTGGGGCTCCAGGGCTTACTGTAGCCTGAATGGCTACAATGTGCCTGCTGACTGTGATGCAGAGGGTCAAAGTTGACCCTCATAGTGCATTATGGGGCGAATCGAACTTCCGGAAAAGTTCGCCTGGCGCAGGCGAACGCGAACCCCCAATGTTCGCCTGGAACCGTTCGCCGGCGAACCGTTCGGTACACCTCTAATCCTTAGGCGTACAAATTAAAATGCCACCGGGAGACTTGGGTGCAGGATACAGCCGATATACAGCTTAGCCTGCTCCTGCACAAGACCCGGTGGCGTTAATATTCCCCCTCCAGGTCCACGTGGATGGTGGGGAATGATGTAATTCGGCTTCCAGCTATTGCTGGCGGTCGAATTACAGTGTTTCTTCTGACGGCGCCGAAGTTGACGCCGCTATAACCATAATTCCCATTATGGTCTTTGGTGGCGCCGGCTGCGCCCAAATCTCCTGCGCTGGATTCGACGTGCTTGATCCTTAGTAGTGTACCTGAGTGCTTCCAAAGATTGACAGCTCCGTACTGCACATGCAGGAGCTGCCCGGTCAAGATTTTGATTAATTTCAGGCCGAAACTGGTTAAATGCATCAATCAGATATGCTGGCAAATCTCTACTGAAAGTGATCGATCAGGTGCACATTGGTAATGGAGTTCAATATCACAATGTACACGACAGCCCCACCGGTCACTGTCGCCCCAAGTGAAATATGCTCCCCTCGTGCCAGTGCTCTGGAAATTCTCCTGTCCTGCTGGTGCAACACTAGGCCTACTCCACTGTCAACCAGTTGTTGCAAGTGCTTGTACCACATAGCTCCAGATGCGTGTGTGATGTTGCACATGTGTCACGTGGTACATCACTGCTGTGGCTGGATGGTGTAATGGTTAAGGGCTCTGCCTCTGACACAGGCGACCTGGGTTCGAATCTCGGCTCTGCCTGTTCAGTAAGGCCAGCACCCATTCAGTAGGAGACCTTAGGCAAGTCTCCCTAACACTGCTACTGCCTATAGAGCGCGTCCTAGTGGCTGCAGCTCTGGCGCTTTGAGTCCGCCAGGAGAAAAGCGCGATATAAATGTTATTTGTCTTGTCTATCACTTGTGGTAGCAGCGGACTTGGGGGTAATGGCGGAAAATGGACAGGAGTGCTCTGCAGCACTTTACAGAGTACATAGTGATTAAAGAGAGTCTGAAGCGAGAATAGATCTCGCTTCAGACCTCATAGCTAGCAGGGGCATGCGTGCCCCTGCTAAAACGCCGCTATAGCGCGGCTTAACGGGGGTCCCTGTCCCCCCAAACCCCCTCCGAGCAGCGGGGGAGCGCTTCCTGGTTGGGGCAGGGCTAACCGCCGCAGCCCTGCCCCATGCGCGTCTATCAGACGCGTACCTCCGCCTCTCCCCCGCCCCTCTCAGTCTTCCTTCACTGAGAGGGGCGGGGGAGAGGCGGCGATGCGCGTCTGATAGACGCGACTGGAGGCAGGGCTGCAGCCGTTAGCCCTGCCTCCAGGAAGATCAGCTCCAGCGACCTTTTTCCGACCCAGGTTTGCGGGGGGTGGGTTGGGGGTGAAGGGACCCCCGTTAAGCCGCGGGATAGCGGCGTTTTAGCAGGGGCACACGTGCCCCTGCTATATATAAGACCTGAAGCGAGATTTAGTCTCGCTTCAGTGTCTCTTTAAACTGAATGTACTCAGAGGAGCTCACAAAGTAATCTTACTATAGTCATTGTAATATTCTGTGCAAGCAGAACGTAATCAAGACAAGACACAAGCTGAAGATCACTTTTCAAGGAAATATTGAGGCCTGCGCAATAGATTTGAAAGTGAATATGTGCTTATTTACAAAGGTGCAGCAATACAAATACACATACCATTATACATATGCAATCGTACAATCAATGACCTACAAAGAACTACAAATACCAGAACATAGGCGTTAGACGTTAGGCATAGGCATTATAAACAGGTGTTGAAACACAGGCAGCTGAAGCAACTGCAGTAGGTGAGTGCCTTAGACTCTTGTTTTTTTTTACCACCATATTTCCTTTTTTCTTAAAGTGAACCTCCGGACTAAGAATCGACTCAGCAGCACTGAAAAGGCTTTGTGTTTCTTTAACAGTTTCACAGCATCAGAACTTTGTTTCTCTTATACAAGTCTCATTTTTAGCTGCACAGAAGAAAACTGCCCGGGCTTTTTTCCCCTGATGCTGTGCAAAGCATCATGGGATTTCTGATTTTGTTGTTCTCGTTCTGCTGTTTTGGTGCAATTTTTTTTTTTTTTTACATTTTGAATTTGACATTTGAAGCCTAGCATGTGCAGCTGGAAGAGGTGATCAGGACACAGGATGCTTGGAACTGTGTCTCCTGCTCCTTGTCACCTCCTTTCAACCAAAAAGATGGCTGCCCCCATGACAAAGATGGCAGCCCCCATGAATCACAAACATTTTCCTGTTCTTTTAAAACAAGGTGGGTAAGAGATTATATTACCTATCTATTCTAATTAACATAACTAATGTAACTTGATGACAGTATGTTTGTTTAGGCTGAAGTTCCCCTTTAAACAAATCCCCTTAGGTTTTAGCATGGCCTCTATCTTAGGCAACACAGTGCAGTTTACATCTTGTGCAATGTACACACACCTAGAAAAAAAACGTTCAGGGGTGTGTACTGTTGCCCACAATGTGTACAAGTTGTTGAGTTCTAAAACCTGACCAAGGAGCTAAATGAGCAGCTCAAAACACTGAGATCCATTGATAACATGAAGAGCCTTGTTCTCACATAACAAATATTGGCAGGGATCAGTGAAGACAAAGACGGAATACAGAGCAATGTAGCCATCTTTGCAGATGCAAAATTATAAACACTAATACTGATAGTGACCTATTACAACAGGACCTTGACAACATGACCATATGGGCAGGCATGTGGCAGATAAAATTTAATGTTGATAAATGTAAAGTCATGCACCTTGGTACATCATCATATAAAATGGTGTACAGCTGGGAACATCAGACTTGGAGAAGGTTTTAGGAATACTGGTTAATAATAAGTTAGGTAATCGTGTACAATTACAAGCGATAGCTAAAGCAAATAAAAGTTAGTGGTTAAAATATGGAACATCTTACCTCAGGAAGTAGTTATGGCAAACTCTATATCTGCATGTAAATAGGGCTTGGATGTTTTGCTTGCATTGAGGAGCATCCACGGCTATAACTATTAGGTAATTCCTGTAAGAGTTGATTCAGGAATTTATCTGCCTGCCATCTGGAGTTGGGAAGGGATTTTTTCCCTTTTAGGCCTTGTTCACATTGCGTTTCGATCACGTTTGCGTTGTGCGGTTTTTAATTTGTTTTTTTTTTTTCAATTCCGAGCTTTTTGGTGGGCAGAGCATTTTTTTGTTAGCGTCTTGTATGTGTTTTTGCTGGGCGTTTTTAGTTTTTCAGCTATATTTTTGAAGATTTTAAAGAGCACTTGCACCAAATAATGCACATTAACATTATTAAAGATTAAATGTGTGTAATGTGTAGCATATATAAGGGGAGTCTTACCTGCAATGTTTCGTGGGTTGTGGAGAGGACTATAGCCATGGAGGATGAGCTGCTTGTTCTTTTGTGTGTTGATGTCTTCATGAGTCGAAGGGCCAGGCTTCGTCAGTACTGGATGCATCCCATGAATGTCAGCAGAGATGTCATGGCTCAGTGTCACTTAATTGACCTTGTTTTGTGTGTTCACCCTTACAAATTATGTGTATGCACCTGGTTGATTGTCAGCTGGTTTTCATAGTTTTTTGCATGTGTTTCTGTAGTACCATGTGTAAGGTAATTAATGTCCCCTCATAGCCATTTACTCCTCATATTTGTTGTTTTAGTCAAATCTCACCATGTTTAACACCTACTTTCTTACCAACAGCTATAGGCTAACACTTTGCGCCCACTATAGCCACACGTCTACAAATGTCAAAGGCACATTCAACCTGCAATACTTTAATTTATCGCGAAAAAAACAAAAAACAAATGGTTTTGTTTAAGTGTTTTATTTTTATTCATTTTTTTTTTTTTTAAAGGCTGTCATTTTTTCAAAAAAAAAAAAAAAGTTAACAGCAGGAACTGTTATATTTGCAACCAACAAATGACAATGGTACACTTGTCATAATGACATATTTTTTCGGTGCTGAAGAGCGAACAATATGGGCAGGACAATTTGTGGCCCAGACTTAAACAATGACCTACACTGTTTATGCAGCCTATATGTTGTACCCAGAGTATGAGTAAAACTATTTTTTACACTGACATGGTAAAAAATGACAAGTAGATGTACAGAGGCGCCAAAAGGATAAAATATGCTAAAATGTTTAAAATATTCGGGTGGCGGCGGTGGACCGGCCACTCAGAAATAGACTCGATGCTGTCACTTAAGATAAAGACAATTTATTCACATACTCCATGAACAGAACCGCAACGCGTTTCACGGGTATATTCCCGCTGAAGTACTGGAGAAAATTTACTAGTTCATCCCATTAACAGCGATCAGTTTCTCTTTTTAATCCCGTCCTCTCTTTTTATCTGTTACTTATTCTTGTTGTTATTACTATTATTATTATTATTATTGTTGTTGTTATATTACTGTTAATATTATTGTTGTTATTATCATCATTATTTTTATTATTCTATGCAGTTAATCAGGAACCGGTTGAATTTTAATTTCCTTTATGCCTTGTTCTGATGGATGTATTTATTTATTTATATTTATTTTTTTATATGTAGACTTTTATTATATCTTTGTATGTCAATGATTAATTATGTCCTTTATGTCTACAGTCTTTTAGGGCGCAAAGATGCACCAATATGCACTTTATGTCTGTTAGAATGAATGTTATTTGTTATCGATACCTTCTTTCCCCAAACAGTCTAAAAAATAACCACTTGGGGGCAGCAACATGCATCTTGTACTTCTAATAATCCAAACATTTGTACAGCGCTTTTCTCCTGTTGGATTTAAGACGCCCCAGGAGCTGCAGCCACTGGGACGTGCTTAGGAGGCCAGCCAGCAATATTAGGCAGTCTTCCCTTAAACTCCTTACAAAATAGGTGCTGACCCTAGCCAGGATTCGAACCCTGGTCTCCTGTGCCAGAGGCTGTGCCCTTAACCAGTACTCTTTTCAGCCTCTGAATAGATACACTTTGTACACATTTGTTAGGCAGTCTTGCCTTAAACTCCTTACAAAATAAGTGCTGGCCCTGGCCAGGATTCAAACCCTGGTCTCCTGTGCCAGAGGCTGTGCCCTTGACCAGTACTCTATTCAGCCTCTGAATAGATACACTTTGTACACATTTGTTTATTTTCTGTTCCCCGAAGTTACACAACCACATCCCCTCTTGCTATTGGCCCAACTTAGGTTACATAACCTGTCCCCTGCTCCTATTGGCCCAACATAGGTTACATAACCTGTCCTCTGCTCCTATTGGCCCACAAACACGCCCCCAAGCTTGTCTCCTCCCCACCCATAGAAACACATTACCTGCCTATCACACAGCCCCCACCCCTTATTAACCATGCAATTGGTCCACCCATATACTCTTAGGTATATAAACCTTGATCTCCAGATTCACTGGTACAGAGGCGCTATTCGTGACCTTGAGACTGTACTGGTGAGTCTGTTTTTCTGCATTTTACTACATCTGCTTGCATTGTGTTTTTCCACCCTTAATTTTTCCCTAATTCCCCCCCCCCCCCCTCCCCTAATAGTTCTCCCCCTTTTTTTGCCCCCCTCCCCTTCTGTGCCCCCCCCCCCCCCCCGTTTTTTCACTAAGATTTTTAACTCTTATAACAATCTCCGCACAGCCCCTCACCCCCTCTCCCAATATACCTCTAACCACAGCATTGTTTACCCATTATTCACGTTAACATACCTATGCACCAAAAATCAAAAGCACACATATACATTGGTCTAAGGACACGCTATCTGTCTCTGTCTTTACAGTGTACTCCTGTCTGTTTATTGCCTGAGGAAGCGGGAATATACCCGTGAAACGCGTTGCGGTTCTGTTCATGGAGTATGTGAATAAATTGTCTTTATCTTAAGCGACAGCATCGAGTCTATTTCTGAGTGGCCGGTCCACCGCCGCCACCCGAATATTTTAAACATTTTAGCATATTTTATCCTTTTGGCGCCTCTGTACATCTACTTGTCAAGATATCCACCCTTGGTGGTTGGAAGGGTGACAAACCCTCCTTTCCTTCTTCAGAGAGCGACATCTTAATCCTGAGTGGGGACAGGTCTAATCTCCCCACCTGCCTATATAGTGGTTGCCTAAACGGTAACCCATGTTAGTAAGTATAATACTTACTCCACACTAATTCTCCCTGATCCAATACATACTACACTATATTGGGCTCTCGGTTTCTCTGTTTTATATGGTAAAAAATGTAATTTTTTTAATTTAAAATAAGAAATAACAGTAAAATCTTCTCAACATAAAATTTCAACAATAACATAAAAACCAAAATACAACCTAAATGGAAGAAGGCCACATTAATTATCGTCTACAAACAATTCTGGTGAGATACTGTGTGTCTTACTGGCTGGGAACTCTTGGTGTGGCCTGTTGTAACCACTATCTTGACCACTTATATCTGTATACACTGGTGTGTCAGGAGAGGGTTCTTGTGGGCTGGATGTCCTTGGAGGCAAAGGTGGTTGGATGGGTGGATAGTATTGCTGTGCAGACATATGAGGATAAGGTGGCATACTTGGCATTAAGTAATGATGAGAGTTATAGACAGGTTGACTATAGTGGTGTAGTGGTTAGCTCTCTCGCCTTGCAGCGCTGGGTCCCTGGTTCGAATCCCAGCCAGGGCACTATCTGCAAAGAGTTTGTATGTTCTCTCCGTGTCTGCGTGGGTTTCCTCCGGGCACTCCGGTTTCCTCCCACATTCCAAAAACATACGGATAAGTTTAGGGCCGGTTCACACTTGCGGTTTTGCAAAAACCGCACCGGATGTCCGGACCGCACCGGAGCCGGATCGGACCTGAACCGTACGGTTCCTGTCCGGATCCGGTCCGGTTGCATACGGTTTCCGTGCGGTATGAACACGGTTGCGGTCCGGATCCGGATTCTTAAAGAGTAACAACCTGTATAAAAACAAAAAAAAATGTTGGGGTCTGGGAGGTCAGCAGAAGGGGGACCTGTGGAATCAGGCCCTCTGCTGTTTAGCACTCACCTCCACCTCCGACATGCTGCCAACATCTCCGGATCCGGATCCAGCTGTGCTGCTCCACTCCAAAATGCTTGCCCATGTGTCCCCAGCCAATATCGCCGCAAAAATCCGCATAGGAAGTGGGGTAGAACATCCGGATTTTTTGCCAGTGTGTTGTGCGCTCTCCGGTTCTCATTGGTTTCCATTGGCCGGATGGTGCAGTCCGGCTCCGCCCCGGATACGGCTGCCGGAGGAGCCGGACCAAAAAATAGCGCATGTTGGAACGGACACCGGAGTCCGGATCCGGTCCGGCTCCGGTCCGGACGAAACGGACACATGTGAACCCTGGCATAGACTTACATTGCTATGCCGTGCGTCCGTTTCGTCCGGCCAGCATGCGGTGCGGCTCCGGCACGGCTATTCCGGATAGCCACCGCTAATGTGAACCGGGCCTTATTGGCTCCCCCTAAAAATTGGCCCTAGACTACAGTACTTACACTACATAATATAGACATATGGCAATGGTAGGGATTAGATTGTGAGCTCCTTTGAGGGACAGTTAGCGACAAGACTATATATATATATATATATATATATATATATATATATATATATATACACTGTACAGTGCTGTGTAATATGTCGGCGCTATATAAATACTAAATAATAATAATAAATAATAGTAAGGTTGCTGTACTGGGTGCCTGTGTGGCTCATGATGTTGACCCATATGACTATGGCCATAATCTGCATTGTTTTGGTTTCCCAAAGGTGGATCTGGTGTCAAATATTTGTTCAAAACCTCAATCATATCACGTTTAACTAGCAACAACTTCTCCTCAGGACGTTTTTGCAAAAATAGCTCTAGAGTAATTGAGTACAGGGCTCATTCAGTGCATCAAAAGTTTGATTTCTTTTTTCCATACTTGTGACAGCTTTTTCTATGGAATTGAACATTTTCATATCCTATTGTGCTCTACTCATTCCTCTTCCTGATTTTCTGTACTGAAAGCTGGGTCTACTTCTGTATGACACCTTACGTGTAACTGGTGGTGACATATGTGGATGGGCTGTCTGGGGAGTGCATGGGCATGTTGGGCTCTTCTTCCTGCACAGATGTTGTGCTAGTACTCTGTGATGAAGGGTCACTGATATCTACATTTTCATTTGAAGGTTCTGGGGTTTCATCAGGAAAACAGTCTTCGGTACTGTTAAGAAAAGAGAATAGTAATAAACCTCACCTTATTTATTGTAAGCATCATGGCTTACCCCTGCATCAGTGCCCATACTTACACTCCAGTAGTAATATGTGGCTTGAGGAACTCCAAGAATGTGGCAAATTTGTATGGTTTGTGTTTTCTAGCCCCAGCACCACTTCTTTCTTCCCTCATTTGTCTCTCCTCATCTTTCTTATAAATATCACGAGCAGACTTCCATCGGGTCGTCAGTTGTTCAACTGAAAAAAAAAAATACATTAAAGCGGAATATAACCCTGCATTTCAACTCTGGTCTAAAACATTATTTACAGTATATTATATGCAACCAGCATTTTTTTTTTACTAGACCAGCATTGGAAGGGTTACACAGGGCTTTAAAGTTCCTTTAGATTTCTGCAGACGCATCCGAAGCTGAAAAGAGATACATTTTGTTTACAGAAATGTATCTAAGTGTTTTATGTGACTCATCTCTCTGACTGAGAAGGAGCTTGGAGGACTGCCAAAGAGTGTGTAACTGTTTATCAATAGATACATAGAATGTAACAATCTGAACTTCTGCATATCTCTCCACGGAACTTGAACCGTCTGTGTTTAACCCTTCCAATGCTGGTCTAGTAAAAAAAAAATGCTTTTTGCATATAATATGCTGTAAATAATATTTTAGAGCAAAGTTGAAATGCAGGGTTATATTCCGCTTTAATGTCAATAATGTATTTAAATGTGAAGAAGAATACTAGCAACATGGCATGGATATGCAGCACTACATTGCACATACAGGTAGTTGAAGGTCAACATCCATAACAATGTGTTGTACGCCTGTACACGTGTGGATTGAACTACTAGAGAGACAGCTTCACATCCATGGGCCATGGCATTGGCCTAACACCCATGCACCTGCCTATCCCTGCACCTTCCTGGATGATGAGGCCTTTGACCTTTATCATGCTATGAGGCCTTTCACAGATGAAATCATGCAAGTTAAGTCAAAATATTTAAAAAAAAGGTAGTAAAGAAAAGTTAGGAAATGTGTAAAAAAAACACCTTTGCCATTGTTGCTAACAAGTGGCGGATATGTGAGTGTTATAAACAGGACATTGCTTACCATGTTGAGGTTAACCACTTGAGGGCCACAGTCTTTCTACCCCTTAAGGACCAGGCTACCCCTTAAGGACCAGGCACTTTTTTCCATTCAGACTACTGCAGCTTTCATACAACCTACCACCTGAATGAATTTTACCTCCTTTTCTTCTCACTAATAAAGCTTTCTTTTGGTGCTATTGGATTGCTGCTGCGGTTTTTAGTTTTTATTATATTCATCAAAAAAGACATGAATTTTGTAAAAAAAAGACGTTATCTTTCTGTGCTGACATTTTTCAAATAAAGTAAAATTTCCTATACATTTGAGCGCAAAAGTTATTCTGCTACATGTCTTTGATAAAAAAAAACATTCAGTGTATATTTATTGGATTGGGTAAAAGTTATAGCGTTTACAAACTATGGTGCAAAAAGTGAATTGTCCCATTTTGAAGCATATCTGACTTTTCTGACCCCCTGTCAGGTTTCATTAGGTGCTAAAATCCCAGGATAGTATAAATACCCCCCAAATGACCCCATTTTGGAAAGAAGACATCCCAAAGTATTCACAAAGAGGCATGGTGAGTTCATAGATTTTATTTTTTGTCACAAGTTAGCGGAAAATGACACTTTCTGACAAAAAAAAAAAAAATCCATTTCTACTTGTGACAAAAAAAAAAAAAATGAAATCTGCCTCGGACTCACCATAGCCCTCTCTGAATACCTTGAAGTGTCTACTTTCCTAAATGGGGTCATTTGTGGGGTGTATTTACTGTCCTGGCATTTTGGGGGGTGCTAAATTGTAAGCACCCCTGTAAAGCCTAAAGGTGCTCATTGGACGTTGGGCCCCTTAGCGCACCTAGGCTGCAAAAAGGGGTCACACATGTGGTATTGCCGTACTCAGGAGAAGTAGTATAATGTGTTTTGGGGTGTATTTTTACACATACCCATGCTGGGTGGGAGAAATATCTCTGTAACTGACAATCTTTTGATTTTTTTTACACACAATTGTCCATTTACAGAGAGATTTCTCCCACCCAGCATGGGTATGTGTAAAAATACACCCCAAAACACATTATACTACTTCTCCTGAGTACGGCGATACCACATGTGTGGCACTTTTTTGCACCCTAACTGCGCTAAGGGGCCCAAAGTCCAATGAGTACCTTTAGGATTTCAAGGGTCATTTATTTTATTGTATTTATAAAGCGCCAACATATTACGCAGCGCTGAACATTAATTTAGGTTACAGACAATATTTAGGGGTGACATACAGCAATATGACAATACAGGAATACAAGAAAACCAGATCACACACCATAGTATGAGTACCAGGTAATGCTTAGTCAGTCACTGGATGGTGCATGGAGATTAGGCAAGTTATGTTCACTCAGATGCATAGCATGGGTTCACAGTAATGGAGGTGCAAGATCAGGTAGGACACAAAAGGAGGAGGACTCTGCCCAAAGGCTTACAATCTAGAGGGAGAGGTAAGGACACGAATGGTAGGGGACCAGAGTTCAGCTGTAGGTTTAGAGCACTTGTGAGGGGTAGTAGGCCAGAGTAAAAAGGTGAGTTTTGAGGGCTTTCTTGAAGATGTTGAAGAAGGGGGCTGCCCTAATGGGTGGAGGTAGGGAGTTCCATAGTGTTGGAGCAGCTCTTGAGAAGTCCTGGAGGCGTGCATGGGACTGGGTGATGCTGGGGGCGGTTAAGCGAAGTTCATTGGAAGAGGGGAGTGAGTGGCTAGGTGTGTACCTCTGAATAAGATCAAAAATGTAGGTTGGACAGGTTTTGTGGACAGATTTGTAGGTCAGACACAGTATCTTGAATCTGATTCTGGCCTGGATAGGAAGCCAGTGGAGGGATTCTAGGAGGGGATCTGCCGTGGTGGAGCGATGGGAGCAGTGGATAATTCTGGCTGCCGCATTCATGATGGACTGCAGTGGGGCTGTTGGGGTCATAGGGAGACCAGACAGCAGGGCATTGCAGTAGTCAAGGCGGGAAATTATGAGGGCATGGATGAGGAGTTTGGTGGTGGCAGAGGTCAGGAAAGGGCGAATCTTACAGATGTTACTAAGGTGGAAGTTGCAGGACTTTGTGAGGTTTTGGATGTGGGAAGTGAAGGAGAGTGCGAAGTCCAGGGTGACACCCAGACAGCGGGCTTGAGAGGTAGGGCGAATGGTAGTTTGGGTCATTTTGAGACATTTGTTTTCAAGACTACTCCTCACGGTTTAGGGCCCCTAAAATGCCAGGACAGTATAGGAACCCGACAAATGACCCCATTTTAGAAAGAAGACACCCCAAGATATTCCGTTAATAGTATGGGAAGTTTATAGAAGATTTTATTTTTTGTCACAAGTTAGCGGAAAATGACACTTTGTGAAAAAAAACAATAAAAATCAATTCCGCTAACTTGTGACAAAAAATAAAATCTTCTATGAACTCACCGTACTACTAACGGAACACCTTGGGGTGTCTTCTTACTAAAATGGGGTCATTTGTGGGGTTCCTATACTGTCCTGGCATTTTAAGGGCCCTAAACCGTGAGGAGTAGTCTTGAAACGAAATTTCTCAAAATTACCTGTGAGGCCTGGAACCCACTGAAAACCGCAAACGCAAAACGCAACCGCTAGCGTTTTGTCCGAGCGGTTTGCAAGCGGATTCATGCGCGTTTTGGGTTGTGTTTTGCTACATTGTATTTTTTTCCCCAGCGGGTGCCTAGCGTTTTGCGTTTTGCGTTTTTATCCTGATTGGTCCTGTGAATTATTTTTAATTTTGTTACAGTGTGCTGAACCGCAAAACGCTAGCAAAACCGCTCAGTTTAGGTTTTGCTGAGCGTTTCTGCTAGCGTTTCAATACTTTACATTGAAGCGCTAACGCTCCCAAAATGCTGCAGGTCCTGCGTTTGCGTTTCTGGGAAACGCAAACGCTCCTGTGGAAGTTGCCCCATCCATTAACATTAGCCCAGCGTTTTGGCAAACTGCTAGCGTATCGCAGTGCTGCCAAAACGCTGCCAAAAGCGCTCCTGTGGGTTCCAGCCCTGAAATCCTAAAGGTACTCATTGGACTTTGGGCCCCTTAGCGCAGTTAGGGTGCAAAAAAGTGCCACACATGTGGTATCGCCGCACTCGGGAGAAGTAGTTTAATGTGTTTTGGGGTGTATTTTTACACCTACCCATACTGGGTAGGAGAAATATCTCTGTAAATGGACAATTGTGTGTAAAAAAATAAAAAAAATTGTCATTTACAGAGATATTTCTCCCACCCAGCATGGGTATATGTAAAAATACACTACAAAACACATTATACTACTTCTACTGAGTATGGCAATACCACATGTGTGGCACTTTTTGCACCCTAACTGTGCTAAAGGGCCCAAAGTCCAATGCGCACCTTCAGGCTTTACAGGGGTGCTTACAATTTAGCACCCCCCTGCACTTGCCAGGACAGTTAACAAACCCCACAAATGACCCCATTTTGGAAAGAATACACGCTAAGGTATTCCATGAGGGCCATGGTGAGTTCATAGAGAATTTTATTTTTTGTCACAAGTTAGCGGAAAATGACATTTTGTGAAAAAAAAACAACAAAACCACAATTTCTGCTAACTTGTGACAAAAAATAAAATATTTTATGAACTCACCATGCACCTAAAGGAATACTTTGGGGTGTCCTCTTTCCAAAATGGCATCATTTGTGGGGTCTGTCCTGGCATTTTAGGGTCTCTGCAATCATTACATGTATGGCCAGTATTAGGAGTTTCTGCTATACTCCTTATAGTGGGCATAAGGGTAATGCACTCTGGGCTGAAAGGAAAAATGAACGTCAAACAATCAATCAATCAATCAATCAATGTTGATGAAAAAATATCTGCCAAAAAAATTTGAAAAAAAAAAAGAGGGGAAGGAGTCTGCCAGGACACCGCACAATGCTTCTGTCAGGATGCACCATCAGTGCTGCAGCTGATTGGTCGGTCTGGATAGAAAAAAGAGAGAAGAAAAAAGACAAAACAATACAAAAAGGAGGGGAAGGCGTCTGCCAGGACATAGTTGCTGCCGCCCCAAAAATCCAAACCCACCAGCTCGTATGCCCTGGCAAACCTGATTTATCCATTCACACCGATCGATGTGGATGGATAAATCATTGCCAGAGTTCTTTTTTGATACAAAGTGCTTGCCAAAGCATATGAAACCCCAACACCGCTCCTCGGCCCATATGCCTCGGCAAACGTATCTTTTTGACTGCGGAGGAGAACTCTTGTCCTGCAGCGCTGCATGCACCGATTTTGTGTAACCTGACAGAAGCACAATGCTTCTGTCAGGATGCACCATCAGTGCTGCAGCTGATTGGTCGATCTGGATAGAAAAAAGAGAGAAGAAAAAAGACAAAACAATACAAAAAGGAGGGGAAGGCGTCTGCCAGGACATAGTTGCTGCCGCCCCAAAAATCCAAACCCACCAGCTTGTATGCCCTGGCAAACCTGATTTATCCATTCACACCGATCGATGTGGATGAATAAATCATTGCCAGAGTTCTTTTTTGATACAAAGTGCTTGCCAAAGCATATGAAACCCCAACACCGCTCCTCGGCCCATATGCCTCAGCAAACGTATCTTTTTGACTGCGGAGGAGAACTCTTGTCCTGCAGCGCTGCATGCACCGATTTTGTGTAACCTGACAGAAGCACAATGCTTCTGTCAGTGCTGCAGCTGATTGGTCGGTCTGGATAGAAAAAAGAGAGAAGAAAAAAGACAAAACAATACAAAAAGGAGGGGAAGGCGTCTGCCAGGACATAGTTGCTGCCGCCCCAAAAATCCAAACCCACCAGCTCGTATGCCCTGGCAAACCTGATTTATCCATTCACACCGATCAATGTGGATGAATAAATCATTGCCAGAGTTCTTTTTTGATACAAAGTGCTTGCCAAAGCATATGAAACCCCAACACCGCTCCTCGGCCCATATGCCTCGGCAAACGTATCTTTTTGACTGCGGAGGAGAACTCTTGTCCTGCAGCGCTGCATGCACCGATTTTGTGTAACCTGACAGAAGCACAATGCTTCTGTCAGGATGCACCATCAGTGCTGCAGCTGATTGGTCGGTCTGGATAGAAAAAAGAGAGAAGAAAAAAGACAAAACAATACAAAAAGGAGGGGAAGGCGTCTGCCAGGACATAGGAGCTGCCGCTCCAAAAATCCGAACCCACCAGCTCGTATGCCCTGGCAAACCTGATTTATCCATTCACACCGATCGATGTGGATGAACAAATCATTGCCAGAGTTCTTTTTTGATACAAAGTGCTTGCCAAAGCGTATTATTATTATTTTTTATTTATATAGCGCCAGCATCTTCCATAGCACTGTACATAATACAAACAAATAATGGGGAACAAATATACATAAGAAATACAAGACACTGTACAGTCATGACATTGAATAGAATAAAAATAGATAAATTCATAGTTGATATGTAGTTGGTACATGTACATATGTTAAAATAACAGCAGTATGAGAAACACTAGGAGGAGGTCCTCCTAGTGCGTATGAACCCCAACACCGCTCCTCGGCCCATATGCCTCGGCAAACGTATCTTTTTGACTGCGGAGGAGAAATCTCGTCCTGCAGCGCTGCATGCACCGATTTTGTGTTACCTGACAGACGCGCAATGTTCTGTCAGGATGCGCCATCAGTGCTGCAGCTGGTTAGTCGTTTGCTCGGTCCACCTGGAAGTTTAATGGATGTAAAAAGAGAAAAAAAAATACAAAAAAAACCAAAAAACAAGCAAGCAGCAAAGCAATTACTTCATTAACCACTTGCCGACCGCCTCCAGCCGATGGGCGGTGGCAAAGTCCGGGCCTAAACGACCGCAATATGCCCATTGGCGGAGGCGGTGGCAGGCGTGGTTATGTGGCGATCGCGTCACTTGTGACGCAATCAGCCGCCGGCGACTGGCTCCGCCCCCCTCGCGCTGTAACCCGCCGGCCGTTCGGAAGCGCCGGCGGGTTACTAGCACCCGGATCGCCGCATGACAAACGTATAATAGGCTTTGTAATGTATACAAAGCCTATTATACTGGCTGCCTCCTGCCCTGGTGGTCCCAGTGTCCGAGGGACCACCAGGGCAGGCTGCAGCCACCCTAGTCTGCACCCAAGCACACTGATTTCCCCCCCCCCCCAGCCCCCTGATCGCCCACAGCACCCCTCAGACCCTCCCCCCCCCCCTGCCCACCCCCAGACCACTGTTAGCACCCAATCTGCCCCCTAATCACCCATAAATCACTCCCTGTCACTTTCTGTCCCCTGCGTCCTCCTGATCACCCCCCACCCCTCAGATTCTCCCCAGACCCCCCCCCCCGTGTACTATATGCATCTATCCCCCCTGATCACCTGCCAATCACCTGTCAATCACCCATCAATCACCCCCTGTCACTGCCACCCATCAATCAGCCCCTAACCTGCCCCTTGCGGGCAATCTGATCACCCACCCACACCAATAGATCGCCCGCAGATCCGACATCAGATCACCTCCCAAGTGCAGTGTTTACATCTGTTCTCTCCTCTAAACACCCACTAATTACCCATCAATCACACCCTATCACCACCTGTCACTGTTACCCATCAGAATAGACCCTAATCTGCCCCTTGCAGGCACCCAATCACCCGCCCCACACGCTCAGATTGCCCTCAGACCCCCCCTTATCAATTCGCCAGTGCATTATTTACATTCTTCCCTGTAATAACCCACTGATCACCTGTCAATCACCTATCAATCACCCATCAATCACCCCCTGTCACTGCCACCTATCAATCACCCCTTGTCACTGCCACCCATCAATCAGCCCCTAACCTGCCCCTTGCGGGCAATCTGATCGCCCACCCACACCATCAGATTACCCCACACTTACCCTCAGATCACCTCCAAAGTGCATTGTTTACATCTGTTCTGCCATCTAATCACCCACTGATCACCCATCAGCCCCTGTCACTGATACCCATCAGATTAGACCCCTATCTGCCCCTAGGGCACCCAATCACCCGTCCATACCCTCAGAATGCCCTCAGACCCCAGCCCTGATCACCTCGCCAGTGCATTGCTTGCATCTTTCCCCCCCCCTCTAATCACACCTTGAGACACCCATCAATCACCTCCTGTCACCCCCTAGCACACCTACCCATCAGATCAGGCCCTAATTTGCCCCGTGTGGGCTCTTGATTACTCGGCCAAACCCTCAGACCCCCCCTCAGACCCCCTTCCGATCACCTCCCCAGTGCATTGATTGCATCCATTTTCCCCTCTAACCACCCCCTGAGACACCCATCAATCACCTCCTGTCACCCCCCTAGCACTCCTATCCATCAGATCAGGCCCAATACAACCTGTCATCTAAGAGGCCACCCTGCTTATGAGTGGTTCCACAAAATTTGCCCCCTCATAGACCACCTGTCATCAAAATTTGCAGATGCTTATACCCCTGAACAGTCATTTTGAGAAATTTGGTTTCCAGACTACTCACGGTTTTGGGCCCGTAAAATGCCAGGGGAGTATAGGAACCCCACAAGTGACCCCATTTTAGAAAAAAGACACCCCAAGGTATTCTGTTAGGTGTATGACGAGTTCATAGAAGATTTTATATTTTGTCAACAGTTAGCGGAAATTGATTTTTATTGCTTTTTTCACAAAGTGTCATTTTTCACTAACTTGTGACAAAAAATAAAATCTTCTATGAACTCACCATACACCTAATGGAATACCTTGGGGTGTCTTCTTTCTAAAATAGGGTCACTTGTGGGGTTCCTATACTGCCCTGGCATTTTAGGGGCCCTAAACCGTGAGGAGTAGTCTAGAAAACAAATGCCTCAAAATGACCTGTGAATAGGACGTTGGGCCCCTTAGCGCACCTAGGCTGCAAAAAAGTGTCACACGTGGTATCGCCGTACTCAGGAGAAGTAGTATAATGTGTTTTGTAGTGTATTTTTACACATACCCATGCTGGGTGGGAGAAATCCATCGGATTTTTTCTATTTTTAAGTGCTGAAAGAGGGCCACACTTGTGTAATAATTGTCCACAAAAAGATGGTACCCCTTCTGGAACAAGGGTGACACCAAGTCCCACACAACCTTTCCACTGCTCCCCAGGTAGTCAGGGCATCCGACCGGCTCCAATTTTGAGTCTTTTCCCTCATAGACCCTAAAATAAGATGTATAGCCTGTGGCCCTTTCACTGTACTGTTTGATGCGAAGGCGCCCGGTAAAACGTATGAGGGACTCGTCTACGCAGATGTCCTGGTCAGGGGTATAAGCATCTGCAAATCTGGATGACAGGTGGTATATAAGGGGTCGAATTTTGAAGAGCCGGTCAAAAGCAGGGTGTCACGGAACAGCCGTGAGAAACGAGAACGCAATCGGTTTATTGCGCCGATTGCCCGTGAGTGTAGTCAGGCCAGCGATTTAGAGACTGACATTTCTGGTTTTTTAAATAGGCAGTTTTTTTCCCCTGTTAGCAGCTGGCAGGAAGACTGGCCCTGTGACTGCTGATTAAGCCAGAGGTGTAAACTCAAAGTTTGTCTAAGCTGATCTCACATTCAGATGTTAATTGAAGGAGCCAACAGGGCCTTTCATAGAGGGAGATCCCAAGAAGCAGACACAGCTGGACTCCAGTCAGCCTGGCTCCAGCCTTAGCAGGAAGAAATGAATGTACTATATAATCTTTTGCCCATTTACAGAATACAATAAATAGGGTGGTTATGAGAGCGGTATCATTGGATCCGTAGGGTCATGCTGGATCTCTTGATACCAGTCGAGAGGGGCCCGGGCCCCTACAACCCAGGTATGAATCTACCCAGGACCCTGATCTGCTGCACTAGCCATGTCAGATATCATATTAATCTGTATTTTCCACCAAGTATGAAGCTGTTACTCCCCTAAATATAACGTGTATGGTTTAGGAGTTAAAGCATAAGTTTAGCCCTAAAATCTCTCAGAGGGAATGGACTGGCATTGGTTGGTGACTTAGAGGGGCCGGCATTGCCACACCCCCAAATCAGCTTCATCAAAAGCACCTGGCCAGCAGGCGGGCTGCGAGTCCTCCCATTCCACCCATCTGAGAACATCCTGCTGCCAGCCAGAGGACATAGGGCTGGTGGCCATTTTGCTGACCCATCTGAAACAAAGGACACATGTGCTAGCGGCCATCTTGATTGGCATCTTCTGTAACCTGGAACAAAGAATTCTGCTGAACTTTGATTGAAACCAAGAGCTTTAAGAACTTGAAACCGTTTTGCTTGAACTTTATGATTTTCCCACAAAAGGACATATTTCCACAAACCATAAGTATTTTCTCCCTTTTTATTTCATACTGGCTATTACTGTCTTAATAATTGTGATTTTAATAATTGTCTGTATATAATAATTATTTATATTGCGTGAATAAACGACTTTCTCCAAGTCATTCACTGTCTGCTACCCTGCTTATCAGCACACACAGAACTGATCCCGGGTCTCTGAAGATACGCTACTGTTTGTTTGTTGTTGGCTAGACAGAATATCGTGTGTTTAACCGTTTTATTCGCAGGATTAGTCAGTCAGTGGGCTCCTCGGTCCCATGGTAACCGCGGTGGTGGCAGTATACCCTGAATCGTGTGTGAGTTGTAATTACCCGTATCTCACAGGCGCCCTCGTGGTTTGTCTGCGGCTATCTCTTAACGGTTCCTGTGCATTGACTACGACCAGAGTTCACACGATCTGTGCGCTGGCACCGTTTAGAAGGCTAAGTGCGGTCAGACCACTAGGGCTCTTGTGACACAGAGTGGTCACTTCGATGACAGGTTTCGTTGTTACTGAAGTGCAGGAAGCGTAGGATGTTCTCAAATCGTGTCCTGGACATGGCAGCAGAGTACAGGGGAACATGATATGCTGGGTCCATAGACCAATAAGACCGCAACACATTCTTTACTAGTCCCGTGTGAAGGAGAAGGCCCAAAAACATTTTTATTTCGGAAACTTGGACTGGTTTCCACCGAAAAGGCTGGGCAAGGAACTTTTCCGGATTGGCGGTTATATATTGTGTGGCTTTACGGTTGGTCTCTGCCACAATTAAGTCTAAGAGATCCTGGGTGAAGAACAGATAGAAAAAGTCTAGGGCCGATCCTAGATTATCTGTCTCCACCTGGACTCCAGACTGGGCGGTGAAAGGGGGAAGTACGGGTGCGGCGGAATCAGGGGATTGCCAATTTGGGTTTGCCAGCACCTCTGGTAAACTAGGGGTAGTACGGGCTCGTCTTCTTGGTGGCTGCGACTGGGATCTTACTGCACGTGCCACTGAACCAGTTTCAACTTCCATGCTGGTGCTCGCCACTTCACCAGGGTCTACGGAAGTACTGGTTCTAGGTCCAGGAGATGTGCTGCTGGTGCCTGCCCCACCATGAAATCTCAGACCAGCACGAACACCACTCTGCTGCCCTTGAGGCCGATCCTGCGCCACCTGCGGTCCAACAACATGGGGTGTGGTACGCCTGGCTCTAGCCGGGACCTCAGCCTCGTCATCACTATCGGTCAGTGAGCCACTGCTCAATTCAGGTTCAAACTCTGACCCGGAAGATTCGTCGAATGAGGTGTCCCAATCGTCCTCATCCGACTGGGCCATGTACCTGAGAACCTCATCATCGGAATACCCCTTTCTTGCCATGGTGGACTACTAAATTTAGGGGGTATTCCTCTGAGATTACCCAGAAAAATAGAGCACTTACCTAGCAAAAGGGAGTATTTGAGAGGTAGAAAGCTGTGGTCACTGAGTTTTGATAAAAAAAAAAAAAAATCAAAACTGATGTTTACAGTGCCACAGCTATTGTACAGTGTTTTTTGCAGTGATCAGAAAAAAAAAATTCTGTCACTGCTGTGGGGCAGGCTGAACGCAAGTGCAGGCGAATGATCTGGCTTGATCAGGCAAACACTGCTTTTTTTGTGGATCCTAGTGTCCCTAATAAATCTGACTGCGATCAGTAATGATCACTTACAGATACTATATAGTACCAATGTTGACTAGCGACAGTGATGACGCTAATTAGTGACTGTGGTGCAGTGGGCTGAGCACTAACTGACACTTACAAAGGGGCCTAGCTAACTGGCCTAACTGCTAACACTAGTGATACTAAAAAAGTGACAGTTTTCACTGATCAGTGTTTTTAGATCACTAGGATAGTGACAGAGGGGTGGTGGCGAGTGGGGAATCAGAGGCAATCAGAAACAATCACAGGACAATCAAAGGCAATCGCAGGCCAATCACAGTGCACTCAATTCACGGGACAATCAAAGCCAATCACAGGGAAATCAAACCAATCACGGCACAATCAAAGCCGTTCACGGGACAATCAAAGCTGATCACGGGACAATCACAGGCCAATCACAGGCCATTCAAAGCCAATCACAGGCCAATCACAGGACAATCACAGGACAATCAAAGCCAATCAGGGGACAATCAAATACAATTACAGCACAATCAAATAGAATGTCAGCACAATCAAATTGAATGTCAGCACAATCACATTTAATGTCAGCACAATCAAATACAATTACAGCACAATCAAATACAATGCACTGGGAAGGTGATTTGGGGGGGGGGGGGGGGGGGATCTAAGGGTGTGGGGGGTTGATTAGGTGCCCGCACGGGGCAGACTGGGTCCTGATCTGGTGGGTGGCAGACATAGGAGGTCAGTGAGGGATTACAGGGGAGAATAGATGTAAACAATGCACTGGGGAGGTTATCAGGAGGGGGGGGGGGGGTCTGAGGGCAATCTGAGGGTTTGGGTGGGTGATCAGGTGCCCCCAAGGGACAGTTTAGGGTCTGCTCTGATGGGTGGTGGTGACAAGAGGTGATAGGCAGGTGATAGACAGGTGATCAGTGGGTAAGGCAGCTGTATAGAAATGTATACAGTATACAGGGGGGTGGTCTGGGGGGGGGGGATCTGAGGGTAGGGGGGTGATCAGGGGACCCTAGGGGGCAGTTATGAACCAACCTAGGGGATAGCGTCGCTAGATAGTGACAGGGAGTGATTGATGGGTTTTGAGGTGGGTGCTTGGGTGCAAACAGTGGTGTGCTGGGGTGGTCAGGGGGGGTTCTGAGGGCTGGGGTGGGCGATCGGGTGGTCTGTGTGGGTCAAAGTGTGTGTTTTTCGTTACTTATCTGCGGGCTGTCTGTCCTCTCTGATGGTCGCACGACGAGTGACCATCAGCGGAGGAGGCAGCCAGTATAATACACTTTGTTACAATAACAAAGTGTATTATACTCTCTGATTGGCCGGATCGCGCAGTTTGAAACCCGCCGGCGCGTTTCTGAGCAGGGTGGACAGAGCCTATTACCGGCGGCAGATCGCGCCATTAATGACGTGATCGCCGCACAGCCACCTCTGATGGGCGTATTGCGGTCGTTTAGGCCCAGTCTTTGCCGCCGCCCATCGGCTGGGGCGGTCCTCAAGTGGTTAAAGAGGCACATTTCAGCATATTGCATTGAAGCATATTATTCCACATTGCAGGTTACAAATATATATATATCTTACAGCACACATTGCATCTTTCTGTCTGTAGAAAAGTGTGCATACATTTGCTGTAAGTGGTCACTAATTACATTATTAATAAGCATGGCTGTTCAAAAGACCATGCAGTACATGCCACACGTGTATCTGGTTCTGAGGCCTATTGCAGTCGTTATGCATATAAGAACATCACAAGTATTGCCTTCTTCAATTAACCACTTGAGGACCACAGTCTTTCTTCTACTTAAAGGGACTCCGAGCAGTGCAGAAACTATGGAAAGATGCATATCATTTTAAAGCTCTCTTTCTCCTCTTTCCAATGATATATAAACCGCCGCCCTACGCCTTTTAGTTTTCGCTATTTTCGCGATTGAAATTGCCGTGGCCGCAATTTTGATTACGAAAATAGAGTAAACTAAAAGGCGTAGGGCGATGATTTAGGTGTCGCCAGAAAGAGGAGAAAGAGAGCTTTAAAATGATATCCATCTTTCCATAGTTACATTGTATTACACAGGGCGACTTTTTCTGCTGAATGGAGCTGCTGACTTTAGGAAAAAGTCGCCCTGTGTAATACAATGTAACTATGGAAAGATGGATATCATTTTAAAGCTCTCTTTCTCCTCTTTCTGGCAACACATAAACTGCGGCCCTACGCCTTTTAGTTTTCTCTATTTTTGCGATCGAAATCGCGTCCGCGGCAATTTCAATCGCGAAAATAGCGAAAACTAAAAGGCGTAGGGTGAGTTCATAGAATATTTCATTTTTTGTCGCAAGTTAGCAGAAATTGATTTTTATTGGTTTTTTTCACAAAGTGTCATTTTCCGCTAACTTGTGACAAAAAATAAAATCTTCTATGAACTCACCATACTCCTAACAGAATACCTTAGGGTGTCTTCTTTCTAAAATGGGGTCACTTGTGGGGTTCCTATAGTGCCCTGGGATTTTAGGGGCCCTAAACCGTGAGCAGTAGTCTTGAAAACAAATGTATCAAAAATGACCTGTAAAATCCTAAAGGTACTCATTGGACGTTGGGCCCCTTAGCGCAGTTAGGGTGCGAAAAAGTGCCACACATGTGGTATCGCCATACTCGGGAGAAGTAGTATAATGTGTTTGGGGTGTATTTGTACACATACCCATGCTGGGTGGGAGAAATATCTCTGTAAATGGACAATTGTGTGTAAAAAAAAAAAAGCAAAAAATTGTCCTTTACAGAGATATTTCTCCCACCCAGAATGGGTATATGTAAAAATAGTAAAATCAATAAATTCACCTGCACACCAAAATTAATGCAACAATAAGTGTATTAAATATAGTATCAAATGTATAACAAATTCACATACAATACAATACAATAAGCACAATACAATACAGACTGAGGCACTTAACATCCAAAAAGAGGCACTCTGTGTATATGGTATACCATAGTAGCTTGTACAATAACACGCCAATGTTCATGGATAACAGCAAGTCCAACAGGGACTATAACATCACAGTGCACAGTGGACCATCAGAAAAAGCAAACTATGGTATTAGCCAAAACAGTCACTGTAGCATAAACCTTGTGGATCTCAATAGAGCAAACTTAAGCATAGTGGAAGCAAGGGATGCCATAAAAAGTGTATCAGAGCGTCAAGAAGAGTCCATTACCCTGACAGCGCCGTTTCGGATTTAATCCTTCGTCAGAGGGTTAAGTTTGGTGGATTCCCACGGAGTGCAGTGCTACAAATCGAGTTGTGGCGAAGTACATTACGCATTTTGTCCCAAGTGAAAGGAGAGGTTTCTGGCAGCCCTGTGTATTAGGGTCTCTCGAAACCAGATGCTTGGTTTCACACTGCATATTGACATATCCGGTGGGTCGAGCCAGCCGCACCGTATCGTCCAAAACAGACCTTCAGGGAATACCACAAGAGTATTTGTGGAGCCGGTCATAAGCAGGCTGGTCACTTTGATGACAGGTTTCGTCATAATTGAAGTGCAGGAAGCGCAGGATGTTCTCAAATCGTGTCCTGGACATGGCAGCAGAGTACAAGGGAACGTGATGTATTGGGTCCGTAGACCAATAAGACCGCAACACATTCTGTTTGGTTAGTCCCATGTGTAGGAGAAGGCCCAAAAAAGTTTTAAGTTCGGAAACTTGGACTGGTTTCCACCGAAATGGCTGGGCAAGAAAGACATCCAGATGGGCGGTTAAATATTGTGTGGCTTTACGGTTGGTCTCTGACACAATTAAGTCTAAGAGATCCTGGGTGATGAACAGATAAAAAAAAGTCTAGGGGCGATCCTAGATTATCTGTCTCCACCTGGACTCCAGACTGGGCGGTGAAAGGGGGCAGTACGGGTGCGGCGGTATCAGGGGATTGCCAATTGGGATTTGCCAGCACCTCTGGTATACTAGGGGTAGTACGGGCCTGTTTACTTGGTGGCTGTGACTGGGGTGTTACTGCACGTGCCACCGCACCAGTTTCAACTTCCATGCTGGTGCTCGCCACTTCACCAGGGTATAAGGAAGCACTGGTGCTAGGTCCAGGAGATGCTGTGCTGCTGGTGCCTGCCTCACCATGAAAAATCAGACCAGCACTAGCACCACTCTGCTGCCCTTGAGGCTGATCTTGCGCCACCTGCGGTCCAATGACATGGGGTGTGGTACGCCTGGCTGTATCCGGGACCTCAACCTAGTCATCGCTATCGGTCAGTGAGCCACTGCTCAATTCAGGTACAAACTCTGACCCAGATGATTCGTCGAATGGTTCGTCCCAATCGTCCTCATCCAACTGGGTCATGTACCTGAGCACCTCATCATTGGAATACCCCTTTCTTGACATGGTGGACTGCTAAATTTAGGGGGTATTTCTCTGAGACTACCCAGAAAAAAAGAGCATCTACCTAGCGAAATGGAGTATTTAGGGAGGTAGAAAGCTGTGGTCACTGAGTTTTGATAAAAAAAAAAATCATAACTGATGTTTACAGTGCCACAGCTAGTGTTCAGTGTTTTTTGCAGTGATGAGAAAAAAAAATTCTGTCACTGCGGTGGGGCGGGCTGAACGCAAGTGCGAGCGAACGATCAGGCCTGATCGGGCAAACACTGCGATTTTTGTGGATCCTAGTGACACTAATATAGATCTGACTGCGATCAGTAATGATCACTTACAGATACTATATAGTACCAATTCTGATTAGCGACAGTGATGACGCTAATTAGTGACTGTGGTGCAGTGGGCTGAGCACTAACTGACACTAACAAAGGGGCCTAGCGAACTGGCCTAACTGCTAACACTAGTGATACAAAAAGAAGTGACAGTTTTCACAGATCACTGTTTTTAGATCACCAGGATAGTGACAAGGGGGGGGGGGGGGATCTGGGGTGGGGTGGGGGGTTTGGGGGTGGTGGCGAGTGGGGAATCAGAGGCAATCAGAAACAATCACGGGACAATCAAAGCCAATCACGAGAAATCAAAGCCAATCACAGGCCAATTAAAGCCAATCACAGGCAAATCAAAGCCAATCACAGGGCAATCAAAGCCAATCACAGGGCAATCACAGGGCAATCACAGCCAATCACGGGGCACTCAAATCACGGGAGAATCAAAGCCGATCAGGGGTCAATCAAAGCCGATCAGGGGTCAATCAAAGCCGACCAGGGGTCAATCAAATACAATTACAGCACAATTAAATACAATAACCGCACAATCAAATACAATAACCGCACAATCAAATACAATGACAGCACAATCAAATACAATGTCAGCACAATCAAATCCAATGCAGTGGGAAGGTGATGGGGGGGGGGGGGGGGTCTGAGAGTGAGGGGGGTTGATTAGGTGCCCGCACGGGGCAGATTGGGTCCTGATCTGATGGGTGGCAGACACAGGGGGTGACTGATGGGAGAACAGTGAGTGATTACAGGCGAGAATGGATGTAAACAATGCACTGGGGAGGTTATCAGGAGGGGAGTCTGAGGGCAATCTGAGGGTCTGGGTGGGTGATCAGGTGCCCCCAAGGGACAGTTTAGGGTCTGCTCTGATGGGTGGTGGTGACAAGGGGTGATAGACAGGTGATAGACAGGTGATCAGTGGGTAGGCAGATGTATACAGTTGTATACAGGGGGGTGGCCTGGGGGGGGGGGTCTGGGGGGATCTGAGGGTAGGGGGGGGGTGATCAAGGGACCCTAGGGGGCAGTTAGGGACCTAACCTACAGAATAGCGTCGGCAGATAGTGGCAGGGGGTGATTGATGGCTTTATTGGGGGGTGCTTGGGTGCACACTGGGGTGTTTATGGGTGGTCAGGGGGGGTCCTGAGGGCTGGGGTGGGCGATCGGGGGGTCTGTGGGTGGAAAAACAGGTGTTGTGGTGCTTACTGATAGCGCTGCCTCCTCCTCCGATGGTCGCATGGCGAAGAGACCGGATGAGGAGGAGGCAGCCTGTATAATACACTTTGTTTCATAAACAAAGTGTATTATACGCCTTTGATTGGCCGGATCGCTGTTCTTAAAACCCGCCAGCACTGCTAAATGGCTGGTGGGTTACGGTGCTAGGTGGGCGGGACCAGTTGCCGGCGGTAGATCGCGTCATTAGTGACGCGATGTCCCGCTAGACACGCCTTAAGGAGCCGCCGCGTTTCTGCGTTCGGCGGTCCTTAAGGCGTCCACTTTGTCGCCGCCAATGTGCTGTTGGTGGTCGGCAAGTGGTTAAACATAACAAGCATTACATATGTTGAAGGGAACCAGAGAGGATGACACATACATACCTGGGGCTTCCTCCAGCCCCATACGCACGGATCGCTCCCACTCCGCCGTCCTCCGCTGCCTGGATCCGCCGCCACCGGGTCCCCTCATTGCCGCGAGTCGGCCGGCGGACGTGGCCAATTGTCCGCATCACATGGTGCTCTCTCCATACAGATACGCATGTGGCTGCCTACTGCGCAGCCGCATGCGTACGTGTATGGAGGGAGCCCCTGTGATGCGGACAATTGGCCGCGTCCGCCGGAAGTGACGGGCCCGGTACCGGCGGATCCAGGAAGCTGAGGACGGCGGCGTGGGAGCGATTCAGGCTTATGGGGCTGGAAGAAGCCCCAGGTATGTATGAAATCTTTTCCTTTTTTCACCCCCCGTTCCTCTCTGGTTCCCTTTAAGGAATAAAAAAAATAACAACCTCAGAGATCACTTACTTTTCTTTCCTTTGCTATTTTCTGATAATTGGTCCCATACATGTTCCATAAAAAAGCAGCGATCTCAGCCCAGGCCTCATTGGTCTTGCAGTTATCTTTATAATCAGGATGCCTTTTGTCATAAAGTAATGGATAATTTTCAACCTGCATAATCAGGTCTTCCATGTTGAACCAGCCCCTGCAACTCATCTGTGGTTTTTCTCATGCGCCAGCTCTGCCAACAAACAGGAAGTTCAGGCTGACCTGGAAACACTTTTCGTTTAAATATCCACGGAAGCAAAACAGCGAGCATAATCGCCTTATTGCGCGTTTTTGTTCGTTTTCCGATTTTCCTATACCTTCCATTGAGGCAGAATCGCCCCGAAAATGGTACACGCGCCACTTTGCTAGCCGCACAGCGCATGACCCGCGCTGATATGAACCCTCTCATAGATATTCATTGACAGGATATATAGACAATTGACAAGGATTGACAAGATATATAGACAAGTTAATTGTTATATTTAGTTTTTCATCTCGGATCCGCTTTAAGACTAATTAGCACAGGCCTTGTAAGGTTTTTCGTCTTCCCCTGGATCAACTGGGATGTGTGCAGGTTAAGGATAGTGTTTTATTTTTTATTTTTTTCTGGTTGGACTTGGACGAATGTCTTTCTTCAACCAAACTGACTATTTACAGTAGTAAAATATACAGGAGCATTAGTAACACAATATATTTACAATGACAGTACACATGAACACAGAATATATATAGGAGTGGACAAACCTAATCAGCACACAAGAGAAAAGTCACACAGGCGAGAATCAAACTAGGAAATCAGATAATAACAATAATATCAATAAGCAAAGAATAGTCAGAATAGAAAGGATCAATACCGGGAATTCAGGGTAACAGGAACAAGTATCCAGAGTTCAAGAATAAGGAACACAGTACCATTGGCCACAGTCACAACGTGAAAACAAACAGAATGGTCTAGCAATGTGCTTCTAGGAGATCCAGTCTTAAAGAGACACTGACGCGAAAAAATATATGATATAATGAATTGGTTGTGTACTATGAATAATTAGTAGAAGATTAGCAGCAAAGAAAATATTCTCATATTTTTATTTTCAAGTATATAGTGTGTTTTCTAACATTGCATCATTCTCTAATATGTGCAGATTACAAAACACTCAGCATTCAAAATAATTATTTCAGAGCAGCCTGTGAACTAATGAACTCTCCTCTGCCAGAGGAAAAGTAAATAGTTAACTAACAGTGGAGATAATTAAAGTCAGAAAACAGCCCTCTCCACGACTTTTGAAAGTCGTAGAGATAATGGCTTTTTTGTATAGAGATAACAACTGGAGTTTCTTAACTCTTCCTGTACTGGAAACAATTAGACTTATGTATCTGATCTTAATGTTTTATTTCTTAGCTGTACTACACATACAAATCATAATATCATAGTTTTTTTTCCGCTTCAGTGTCTCTTTAAAGTGTACCTGAGATGAAGATATTGGTGCAGCCCTCATGGGGCTGGCTGGGGCTTCCTCCAGCCAGCCCCATGAGGTGCATGGGCTCCCTTGCTGTCCTCTCCAGCCACTCCGTTCTCTTCTGATCCCCCCAGTAATCTAGCCAATTGTGTGCTTCTGCACATGCATGGCCTGGCTGCGCCTGCACACCCGCCGTGTTCCAGTGCCTGGGAGCGTTATGCGCCGGCAAAGTTCTACTGCGTAGGCGCAGAACTCTCCTGGATGTAGGAGCGCGACGGGTGCGCGCAGCCGAGCCGCCCATGTGTTGGCCAAGGGAGATTATGAAAGAACGGAGAGGACAGCAAGGGACCCTGCACACCTCATGGGGCTGGAGAAGGCTTCAGATAAGTATAAATACACCAATTGTTTTGCATCTTGTTTTGAACTTGTTTTTAAATCACATATTATTTATGCTTTTTTATTTGTTGTGCTGTGACATATGAGTCACAGCACCATCCTCCCCCTTTAGCGCCCCCTGTGTCCCTCGCTCTGCTAAGCCAAAATGCAGAACTCTATTTTGGGCGGGGAGGAAGTGTCAGTTCTTCCTCCTCTCTGCCTTTCCTCTCTGAGTTTTCCTCTCTGTTCTTCCTCCTCTCTGCTCGAGTCAGATATTTTGGCTGAGCAGAACGGTGGACACTGGGCACTGGAGGGGGAAGAAGGTGCTGTGACATGTCACAGCACCACAAATAAAGCAGCATTTTGTATTGAGTAACCGTGAATTTTACTGTTACATAGTGAATACACCCTTACATGCAGTTCTGTCAGCTTTCACACACTAAACATGCTTTGCAATGTACCGGGACATATGAAAGTCGATAAACTTTCATATTAAAGGATACCAGATGTGAAAGCCTCTGGTAAAAACTGAAGCTGTACTGGGTAGGGGGGCATAATCAAATATTTACCGCGCCTCCAGTTCCCCGCCGCTCTTCCCTGGTCTGTCCCGTTGTTCTGGGTGACTTTGGTGACTTCAAACCTGGACACACTGTGCCGCGCATGCACAGTATCTTCGTTCTGCTCCCCTGTGGCCGTGCTGAATGATGTCACAGGACAGGAGCGTGCTTGCTCCCCCCACGTCTCCAATCAGTGCTCATGCCTGGATGCAGGAGTGAGCACGCTCCTGTCCTGTGAAATCACTACGCTGTCCAAGTGGAGCAGAACGGACATACTGCGCATGTGCGGCGTAGTATATCCAGGTTTGGAGTCGCCAAAGTTGCCCACGACATCGCATCTGGTATCCTTTAAAGCGGACCCAAACCAAACATTTTTGTAATTCAAATTATTTAGTTGCACCACTCGGACACATACAAAGATAAACACTCCTTCAAGCCTATGAGCATTTCATTGCATGCTTTTCACCCTTCTCTTTTCATAACTAGGGTTATTCAGGTGGCAGCCATTACTTCTGAGTTTAGTATGAGGTTTTAGATCATGAGTGCGTTTGTCATCAGTTACCCTTCCTCACAGGGGCATCGTCTATGTAAAATCTCACACAACCTTAGATCACCTCCCCTGTGACATCATCAGTAGCAGCCTGTATTTTGTTTTTTTATCTTCTCCACCAGTCTGCCGGATTCTGTCCAAGCAATATGAAAGGAAGGGAGGAGTTCATCCAATAAATGTAAAATATTTTATATTTGTCATCATGCAGCTGAAAAAAGGCTGCTATTTATTATAATTTAGAAAATAGATTTTATTTCTCATGGTATTGTGAAAATGTATTTATTACATTGCATAAAAGTGAATGGGGAGAGTTGCAAACCACTGGAGAGAAAATGTGCTTGCATACAAGTGAGCACAAGCCATCATAACCAGAAATCGCAAAGCCGCACAACACAAAATGTACACATAACGCACATGCATATACATACATCTCACACTCAGATTCCATACATATACACACATTGAACAAATATATTACACACACATAAACACATTGCACACATACATACTGGATACTACATATATTACACACAAACACGCATATTCTCCACTAATGTACACATTGCGTGTGCACACACACACCCCATACAGATGCACACATTGCACACACACAGGGATATAACAATAGCCTAAAGCATGGGCGTAACAATAGGGCCTGCAGCCCCTGCTCCCGCGGGGGGGCCCGCTCAGGGCCGTTTTGGGGGGCTGGAGGGGACGCAGCTTGAGGGGAAAGCCATGGCCACAAATTTATATGGAAGAATCATAGAGCCAAGATCAATACAAGGATGTTGAGTAGGCCTAAAGATTGAGAAGGTTTAAATGTTCCCTGTCTGGGTTGTTACTACAAGGATGCACAGATCTCTCAGCTGGTTGCGTCTAATGCTGGAGACCAAGCACCCCTGTGGGTAGCGTTGGAATCGCAGTTGTTATCACCTCTGTCACTGCCTGGTTTTGCAGTTCCTGGGTCCTCAAAATGCCTCTTTGCAATACCTTTTCTTTGAGGTTCGCTGTATAGATTTTCCTCTGGACAAAGGGCCGGTCTTGGAGCTTTACTCAATTCTTACGCAGAGAGCTGGAGAGGATAAATGTAAGCAGCATTAGCTACTCTTTGCCCTTATTAAGTTCTGTCCCTCTAATGCATCCTTGCCTGTGATAATGTAAGTATCTGTGAGCCAATCTGCAAAGGGTTTGATTATCAGGAAGGATGCTTTGTGTTACCACCTTGCCTGAACTTTCACCCTAACTTTCATTACTGCCTGGAAAGACCTTTGCTTTTAACCCTGACCTACTCTTATTTTGCTAGCCCTTTAGATACCATGAACTTCTCACCCTCAGTATATGCCCCACTTCTGTTTGGACTAATTCTTGATCTATGTATTGGTACTGCACTTCCCTTCTAGATTTCCCATTGCCAACTGTGAATGCCTGACTTCTCCCCTAACCCGTATCCAGCCTCTGGTGGTACTTCTGCCTTTATGCCTTCAGTCTCTGTATTTTGCACACTTAAAGACCTTGGTGTAACCAAGTGTTGGGATTACGCATAGTCTCCCTCAACTGATATACTACGGTGGAGATCAGTGCATAGATAAGCACTGAAAAGAAGGCTGGAGATCCGCAAGACCCTACACTATACAAATAATTTATTAGAAGTTGTCTTCATAATTCAAAACAATTGGAATATCTGCATTTATGCTAACATTTTTTTCAGACACAATAACACAATATTAACCACTTCACCCCGAAAGCATTTTTACCCTAACAGACAAGAGTGATTTTCACCTACTATGGCTCATCCCCTTCATTTGCCAATAGCTTAATCACTACTAATCACAATGAAATGATCTACAGTGGGTTGCAAAAGTATTCGTCCCCCTTGAAGTTTTCCACATTTTGTCATATTATTGCCACAAACATGAATCAATTTTATTGGAATTCCACATGAAAGATCAACACAAAGCGGTGTACACGTGAGAAGTGGAATGAAAATCATACATGATTCCAAACATTTTTTACAAATAAATAGATCAAAGGGGGCCAAATAATTATGCACACACCACTTTGCAGTTGAGTGCAGTCAGTTACCTATAGACATTGCCTGATGAGTGCTAATGACTAAATAGAGTGCACCTGTGTGTAATCCAATGTCAGTACAAATACAGCTGCTCTGTGAATATAGAGAATATTGGGAGCAACAACACCATGAAGTTCAAAGAACACACCAGACAGGTCAGGGATCAAGTTATTGAGACGTTTAAAGCAGGCTTAGGCTACAAAAAGATTTCCAAAGCCTTGAACATTCCATGGAGCACTGTTCAAGCGATCATTCAGAAATGGAAGGAGTATGGCACAACTGTAAACCTACCAAGACAAGGCCATCCACCTAAACTCACAGGCCGAACAAGGAGAGCGCTGATCAGAAATGCAGTCAAGAGGCCCATGGTAACTCTGGACGAGCTGCAGAGATCTACAGCTCAGGTGGGAGACTCTGTCCATAGGACAACTATTAGTCATGCACTGTACAAAGTTGTCCTTTATGGAAGAGTGGCAAGAAGAAAGGCATTGTTAACAGAAAGCATAAGAAGTCCCGTTTGCAGTTTGCCACAAGCCATGTGGGGGACACAGCAACCATGTGGAAGAACGTGCTCTGGTCAGATGAGACCAAAATTGAACTTTTTGGCCAAAATGCAAAACGCTATGTGTGGCAGAAAACTAACACTGCACATCACTCTGAACACACCATCCCCACTGTCAAATATGGTGGTGGCAGCATCATGCTCAGGAGGGTGCATCTCTTCAGCAGGGACAGGGAAGCTGGTCAGAGTTGATGGGAAGATGGGTGGAGCCAAATACAGGGCAAACTTGGAAGAAAACCTCTTGGAGACTGCAAAAGACTTGAGACTGGGGCGGAGGTTCACCTTCCAGCAGGACAATGACCCTAAACATAAAGCCAGGGCAACAATGGAATGGTTTAAAACAAAACATATCCATGTTGGAATGGCCCAGTCAAAGTCCAGATCTAAATCCAATCGAAAATCTGTGGCAAGATCTGAAAACTGCTGTTCACAAACACTGTCCATCTAACCTGACTGAGCTGGAGCTGTTTTGCAAAGAAGAATGGGCAAGGATTTCAGTCTCTAGATGTGCAAAGCTGGTAGAGACATACCCTAAAAGACTGGCAGCTGTAATTGCAGCAAAAGGTGGTTCTACAAAGTATTGACTCAGGGGGCCGAATAATTACACACACTCCACCTTGCAGTTATTTATTTGTAAAAAATATTTGGAATGATGTATGATTTTCGATCCACTTCTCACATGTACACCACTTTGTATTGGTCTTTCATGTGGAATTCCAATAAAATTGATTCATGTTTGTGGCAGTAATGTGACAAAATGTGGAAAACTTCAAGGGGCTGAATACTTTTGCAACCCACTGTATATCTTGTTTTTTCACCACCAGTTAGGCTTTTTGGGGTTATTTGTTTTCAGTAATTACTTTATATTCTATGCATTTTAAAGGGAAAAACAAGGAAAAAATGAAAAAATACACTATTTCTCCAATTTCATCCCCTTTAGTTTTAATATTAACACTGCTACTGTACATAAAACCCACAGATTTTATCTGCCTATTTGTCCTGGTTATCACAAGATTTTATTATATACCTAGTACAAAGTATGGTGACAATATAGTATTTGGAAATATAGGTGTATTTTTTTCTTTGGTGTTTTTTTCCACTATTTTCACATGTACGGGAATGCACGTGCATGCGCGCTTGTGAGGCACGTGCACGTACACAGCAGCAGCAGCACTGTCTGACTTACAAATCGTCCTGGAGCTAAGAGGCTCTAGCAGGACGTTTTTATAAGTCAGGTTGTCATTAAGTGGTTAAAGGACAACCGAGGTGACATATGACATGATGAGATAGACATCTGTATGTATAGTGCCAAGCACACAAATAATTAGGCTGTGTTAATTTTTTTCTTTCTCTGCCTGAAAGAGTTAAACATCAGGCACGTAAGTGACAGTTTCTGTCCGGGATGGGACCGGGTCAGAATATAGTATAATCCTCTCTGATAAGTGCAGTATATATTCAGGGTATTAGCCGACCCTAGTATAAGCCGACTCCCAAACTTTTACCTTAAACTGGAAAAAATGTTTGACCCGAGTATAAGCTGGGGTGGCAGAAGCTACAACCACAATACCACTCACAGCCATGGCCGGCCACAACTATATATTAGAAAAGCAGCATAAATTCAGCAGATTGCAATAATAAGCAAGAACATAGGCATACAATGAAGATGGACATGTAAAGAACTCCTATTGCAAAGTTTGAGCTTCTGTAATAATTAGAAAGGACCTTAGACAAAAATTCTTGCAAAGTCTTGCGGTACAAAAATATGAAAAATCTTTATTGACACAGATGCAAACAAATTCATAAAAGGTCTCTGTAAAGAGCTCCTTGTCTTTATGAGCAGTCATCCAAAACAGTAACAATCAATAATAGTATAGGCTTAATACATTCAAGAAAAATATTTAGGCAACGTCACACTCGTTTCAGGCGTACAATGCCCTTCGTCAGGCCATAGTGTAAAGCACTTTCTATTGACCCTTTTGGCTATACATGGTAGGAGCAAAATAAGGAAGAAGCCAACATCTGACCGACCAGACGTATCGCACACAATCCTGATGGCCGAAACATAGATAGCCAGGCAACTAAAGCAGGAGTGCCTTATACTCCCAACTAGATTACTACTGCAAAGTTTAAGCTGGCATAAAGATAAAGCAAGAAATGCAGAGCCACATAGTCATGTATCTAAAACTTGATATAGGAATGCAAGGACTCTCACCACGCAGTAGACATTGTCCCTGTATGCCTTCCAAGGCTACAACTTGAGATGAGGTTAGCTGGGACTTCCCATGAAAATGTCAAGGGTGTGGTCTCCCTCAGATGATGTACCACTGTGCATATAGTGGGGGCACTGTGGGGGTTGTTACTCAAAGAGTAGGGACTCGAGTATAAACCGAGACCCCCAATTTGGGGCCACTTTTTTGGCCCAAAAATTAGGTTTATACCCATGTATGTACAGTAATTACAGCCATAAAATACTTTCCTGTCAGTAAATGGCTTTTGAGAGCAGGAAAGAGATAAAACGGGTCAATAATTCATAGATTTGAGCTCTAGCATACTTAAGTGAAGGTGTCATTAAGCAGAGACAATGGAACAGTAAAAACTTACAAACAAGATTTAAATATGAAATATAACTGTGGGATATCTAAAAAAAAAAGTCATTTTTAGAAGGAGAATAGATACAATTGTTTTTCTCATCAGTTTATTTTCACTTCGGATGTCCTTTAAGATACAGCTTACACCGTATTAAGATATCTGGGGTGATCTTTTGTGTGGTTTGTCTGCTTTGCTATTGTGATGAATTAACTCTCAAACTACTTTTTACATTGGCATAGCTGAGAATCCAATAACAGTCAAAGGCTCTGTTTACCCAAGTCTTTTAATTACTCCAGGGATGAGGTTACATCAGCTGCTCAATATGAACAACATGATAGAAAAGCAGATTGTAAAGGTTGAAATTAACGGTTAAAGCCTGATTGGAATTGTGTTGCTTTCCATATGCTTGTTATTGCATCTAGACAGTGTTGTACACATTAAGATAATTAAAGTCCAATTATACCCAAAATTAAATAAGGCACATTTTATCAGCAACAAGGATGTGTATAGAAACAAAGTGGAAGGCAGAATAGTCCCAATAAATATAATTTAAATTATTTTAAATAATTGTAATTTAATGTAATGCTATTCTTTCATAGGAAGTGATGATAACTTTATACATTATCCCTTATTTTGATGGACTTTGCAGGGTACCAATATGAGACAACTATCTTTTAGACAAATTGTTATATTCCATGCCACTAATCTGCTTTCACGTTTATCATGTTCTTTCCCTTTAACTGGCACTATTTCAAAACCATCTACAATATGGTGGGTGGGAAAAGTTTCAATATGTGGACAAGATAAGATAAAAAGAGTGGGAGTGGAGATTGGTAAAACTTCAAGTAGCACATTAAATGTAACCAAAATTGGAAAATGTGGTAGCAAAAATATAAAGTGCATGGAAACCAATGCTAGGAGCCTTTCAAATAAAATGGATGAACTAGAGTTTATTCTGATTGACAAAGGCTGTGACATTGTAGGAATTACAGAGACATGGATGGATGAAAGCCATGATTGAATAGAGCAGAGAGAAAAGGTGGAGGGATTTGTCTCTTTGTTAAAGAGACTCCGTAACAAAAATTGCATCCTGTTTTTTTATCATCCTACAAGTTCCAAAAGCTATTCTAATGTGTTCTGGCTTACTGCAGCACTTTGTACTATCACAGTCTCTGTAATAAATCAACTTATCTCTCTCTTGTCAGACTTGTCAGCCTGTGTCTGGAAGGCTGCCAAGTTCTTCAGTGTTGTGGTTCTGCTATGAACTCCCCCTTCCAGGCCCCTGTATGCACACTGCCTGTGTATTATTTAAATTAGAGCGGCTTCTCTCTTCTCTCTTATCTTTTACAAGCTGGATAAATCGTCTTCTGAGCTGGCTGGGCTTTCACACAGTGAGGAATTACAGACAAGGACAAAGCTGTTTGCAGGAAGAAAAGAGCAGCCCGACACTTCAGTGCATGAGATATGCAGGGGGAAAGAAACACACAAATGATCTCTTGAGATTCAAAAGGAAGGCTGTATACAGCCTGCTTGTGTATGGATGTATTTTCTATGTGTGGACATACTGTACATCAACCTACTTCCTGTTTTGGTGGCCATTTTGTTTGTTTATAAACAAACTTTTTAAAACTGTTTTTAACCACTTTTAATGCGGCGGGGAGCGGCAAAATTGTGACAGAGGGTAATAGGAGATGTCCCCTAACGCACTGGTATGTTTACTTTTGTGTGATTTTAACAATACAGATTCTCTTTAAAAACTCTTTTACAGCTGATATGAACGATAAGATGGATGAAGATTGTGAAGATATGGGGTTTGTTTGGGTAAATATTCATGGTGAAAATAACTGTTGCCAGTTGCTAATTGGGGTGTGTTACAGGCCAAAAGCTGATTATCATGGGGCACTTCCAAAAAGTATGCATCAGATCACCCTTTGCAGCCACGAAAACAAGAGCCAGAGTCCCCCAGATGAACCAGTCTAGCTGGCACCCAGTACCATCTTATCAATACTTTTAAAGAAGATTCAATAAGACTAATAATAGAAATATGATTTATAGTATCCCAGGACGACCTCCACTCCTCTATGGGCCTAGAGCTCTTTAGATCCTGTTCCCATTTCTTGACATATGTATGAACAAAATTATCAGGTGGGCTAATTAAAGCAGAATAAAAGGTGCTGATAAGGCCACGACCTCCTGGGTTCTGCATACATGCTCTTTCAAAACAGGAAAGGGAAATATCCTTAAGTCTGTTGGAATCTTCAGAAAGACAAAAAGAGGATCCAGAGGACGTGGGAAAAGACGTTCTTCACTGCAGAACCATATAACTCTGTGGCAAAATCTACAGAGTACACCCAGGCAACAACCCTAATAGCTCCAACACAATCCAGCAGAGATGTCAGCCACACATCTGGAGACTGTTCTCTCCTGGAGTCCTCAATCTCAGACCCTAGCTCCCAGGGTAGCCCCATCAAGGCTGTCCTCTGTAACGTCAGATCGATAAACAAAACAGCAATCATACGTGATCTAATAGAGTCTTCTGATCTGGCCTGCCTGACCTAAACCTGGCTTTCTGAGCTAGTTGGCCCCACCCTGGAGGCCGCCGTGCCAACAAACTATTCTGTGATATACTGCAACAGGAAAGAACGCAGGGGTGGAGGGGTTGCACTCTACTTTAAATCAGCTTTGAAAATCAGACCACTTACTGTAGGACCTACCAACTCGTTTGAATGCTTGGGGGTGCAACTTTCAGCTGAGAAAAGCATTAACATATTGCTGATCTACTGCCCACCAGAAAAGGACTCGGACTTCCTTAAAGAGAACCTGTACTGAGTAAAATTATTTAAAATAAACACATGAGGTAACTTCAAATGAACATTACATTGTTACCTTGCCATCAGTTCCTCTCAGAAGCTCACCATTTTCTTCTTACAGTGATCCCTTCCAGTTCTGACAACATTTTGTCAGAACTGAAATATATCAGTTGCTGTCAGTTAAGGCTGAGAGGAGAACTGATGTGTCCATGTTTCCCTATGGCTCAAGTGGGCGATGTTACAGTTTAACTGTGTGCTGACCAGAAAGCTGTTATGGTGTAATGGCTATTTTCAAGATGGAGGACAAAGAATTCCTTTGATCACAGTGGACAAACAGGACGCAGGAGAGGAAAAATAGATTGAGGAGTAGACTACACAGGAGGTAAGTATGACTTGTGTATGTTTATTTTGACTTTTAATTTTCAGTTCAGGTTTTCTTTAAGGAACTTGTAGATCTCCTATGCAACCTAACACTGGAACACCCCATATGGATTGTTCTTGGAGATTTCAATACATGGGTGGATGACTCTTCTTCACAATTTGGAACAGCGCTAACTCGTGCCTTATATGAACTGGGCTTCTTTCAATCAATCAGGTCTGCTACTCACAGGAAAGGTCACACTCTGGACCTTATATTCCATACTGGGCTGTCAATAGCCAATGTGGAAATTAATCCTGTTGCCTGGTCAGACCATCACACTATCCACTTCTCCCTCTCAATACCAGCTGTCAAACACCAGTTCAAGAATCAAATAAAATATCACCACTTAAAAGGGCTAACACCTCAACATATCCGAGATAACCTTAGATTTGATGAATTGACTGACTCCAGCTTGGACCCTGATACTCTGGTGTTTAAATACAACAAATGTGTGTCCTCCACTTTTGAGACCATTGCTCCTCTGTGCACCAAATATCTTACTCCACACCATCATGCAGAGTGGTTTGATAACTCTATAAAAGAGCTGAAAAGGCAAGGCTGAAAACTTGAGAGACTGTGGCGCAAATCTCAGTCCCCAGAAGACAAACATGCCTTAATCCTCCACTTGAAGAACTACCAAAAGGTAATCACGGGGAAAAAAATCATCCTTTCTATCACAAGAGATTGCAAATGCAGTTAACAAACCAGCCCAACTGTTCCGCACAGTGGAAAAACCCTGCAACCCGGCATGTCAAAAACTTAATATCAAGTCTTCAAGGCTCTACACCACATGGGACCCAAATACATTGCGGATCTATTGGAGCTTTATGCCCACCACGCACCCTTCGCTCTGCCAACAAGATGAAGCTGGTTATTCCCAGTATACACTTAACATTTGGTGCTCAGGCCTTTTCCTATGCAGCCCCTACCCTATGGAACTCACTTCCACTATCAGTATGAGAGGCTCCTTCTCTGGACAGCTTTAAAAAAAAGGCTAAAAACTCACCTCTTTTTCCCTAGCCTTTGAGACTGCATAATGCAGGGTCACAGCGCTTTGAGTCCCCAGGGAGAAAAGCGCTATATAAATATTGTTACTGTCAAAGAACCTCCGTGACCAATTTGCCCATTTCGTCACAGACAAAGTCTCCGCTATAAGGTCCACCATCCAGCTTACAGCATCAGAGCCTAATATAGCACCGAAGACCATTAGCAGAGACCACGTAACACCTTGGTCAAACTTCAAAGACATTGATGAAGAAGTCACATCAAGCATCCTCCTTCACCTCCGCCTAACTACCTGTGACCTAGATCCTGGCCCAACACAGTTCATGTTGAACTGCCCCGACCTGTTTGTAAGGAACAGTTAACAATTTTGAGGAATACCGGTACAATCGGGGATATTTCCTGCTTTACTGAAGGAAGCAGTCATCAGGCCTCTCCTCAAAAAACCCTCCCTGGACCCAGATGCAATGACCAGCTACAGACCTGTCTCTAACCTTCCCTTTCTGGGTAAGCTAATTGAAAAAGCTGTATACCTCCAGCTAGAAGCCAAAATCCTACAAAACAGTTATGACCCATTCCAGTCTGGCTTCAGGAAACACCACAGCACTGAAACTGCCCTTGTCCAAATATGCAACCACCTGCTCATGGCAAGAGACAGAGGAGAGTGTTCCATCTTCATACTGCTAGACCTTTCTGCAGCCTTTGATACAGTAGACCATGACATCTTGATAAACAGGCTACAGGAATACTGCGGCATTGATGGCATAGTTCTTCAGTGGTTCCAATCCTTCTTGAGTGGCAGAACCCAAAAAGTGTCTATGGGGCCCTTCCTGTCCACCCCTGTATTACTTAAGTATGGGGTGCCCCAGGGGTCAATCCTCTCTCCCCTGCTTTTCACAATTTACATGTTACCGCTTGGAAAACAAATCCAAAAACATGGCCTGACATACCACTGCTATGCGGACGACACCCAACTATATCTTTCCTTCAAGCCTGGTGTGACAGACCCAACTCTAACTATAAACGCCTGCTTACATGAACTACAGCAATGGATGAATGACAACTGGCTGAAACTGAATGCAGACAAAACTGAAGTCCTTCTGATCGAAGGGCAGCGCATGACAACAAAACAACTTAACTTGCAGTCTTCACCACTGGGAAAAGGAGGCACGGATCTAAGCAGCTCTGATCATGTGCGGAGCCTGGGAGTTCTAATTGATGGGGATTTAAACTTCAGGACTCAAATCTCTGCTGTGGTGAAATCATCCTATTTTCACCTTAAGAACATCGCAAAAATCAAGCACCTCATCTCCCCAGAATATCTACTAACTTTAGTTCATGCCTTCATTACCTCCCGACTGGACTTCGGCAATGCTCTCTACACTGGCCTTCCAAAAAAGATCTTGAACCGCCTATAGCTGATACAGAATACTGCTGCCAGACTGCTAACCAACCAACCCCGTCACTGCCACATAACGCCAGTCCTGCACTCCCTTCACTGGCTACCTATAGAATGGAGGATCCTATTCAAGATCGGTCTAATTCCCCCGGCAATGAGGCAGCGCAGCACTTTTTTAAAAAAAAATTTTACATCATGTAGCGAGCCCAGGGCTCGCTACATGATAGCCACTGAGCAGCAGCAGCTCTGCAGCCACTCCGATCGCTTCCGGCGATCGGAGTAAGCAGGAAATACCATTCAGAATGGGATTTCCTGCTGGGCTTCCCCGGTCGCCATGGCGACGGGGCGGGATGACGTCACCGACGTCAGAGGGAATCCCGATCCACCCCTCAGCGCTGCCTGGCACTGATTGGCCAGCCTGCGCAAGGGGTCTGAAGGGGAGGGGGTGGCGACACGGCACGGCGGATCGGCGACAAGCAGTGGCGATCGAATGTTACAAGCAGCTAGCAAAGGGAGTTAATCCAATATTTCAGCTGGAACTGGATGGATGAACAATAAAATGGATGAAGATTGTGAAGATATGGGGTCCGTTTGGGTAAATATTCATGGTGAAAATAACTAGCCAGTTGCTAATTGGGGTGTGTTACAGGCCACCACATATTCATGAAGCTGCAGAACTATAACAGAGTAAAAAAGCTGCAAGGAAAAATGAGGTCATAGTTATGGGAGACTTCAGACAATTATCCAGACATTGATTAGGATATTGTATACTTTATAGGAAAAAGAAAAGTCACCTCGCACTCCACCTTTTTTGATCAGCTGGACACACGTTATTATGCAGTAAGCTGTTCAATCACTGTGCCTCCACAAATAATTAAGATAAGTGATCAAAGTCTTTCAATTCAAGGATGTGGGCACCAGTGCATTTCAGCAAACATTTATTTCACAGCAGTGTAAAAAACAGTAGTAGCAATTGTCACAATGGTAAAACAAATTGAGTACGTCACCCATCCAGGATATCGCCAAACACACAGAACCACCATATTCCAACAATTGTTTCACACCCGCAGGTGCTTGATCACGGAAGGTTCGTATCAATGGCGCTGAGGTAATCCAACAACGCTACAAAGAGAGGGGCGTGAAATAATAGCGGCAATCCTACACGCCCATCTGTGTGTCCGACCAATGATATGAGGGCTCATTGTTTGGCCGCGTGTGCGTCACAAGCGTGCACACTTCAGATTCCGCCCTTTTCAAGCCACCTATCCCAGCTGCCTAAGACGCCACTACGGACGTCAGCATTGCCATGGGAACGGGTAAACTACCTGAAATCAAGTTGCCAGCGCCGTCCCACTTAAACAGGAGGCTGACGCTAGACATCCCGATCTGGTTGCTGAAAGGGGAGGAGCCTCCACTTACAATGACCAGGCATCCAGGCGTTCGGAGCGCAGCTCATAACTGGACCAATATCGTACTCTGCTCTGCATCCAATATATAAATAATTAGCACCTACACTTCCCATTACATAGGAACATCTCTCCTCTCTTTTCATATGGGTAATGGACTACATGACCGTAAGAACATGAAAAAAATACACATTTACACAAGGGCTAATGATGTCATGAAGAACAGTCTCAACATCAATGTGGAAGAGCCAAAGGCAAATCCATGAAATGACCAGCAGGGTGTCTCGGCCCAGGTCGGCCGGATTCCCTTTGAGTATGTGAACTCAGGACCTTGCCCACTACAAAACCCCACCCCCAGAGACCGCCCACCCTGCCTCTGTCCCACCCTCCTCCCACCAAAGACCCCCCCCCCTTAGACCCACCCCCGCTTATCTCCCCTGGGGAGATAAGGGAAAGAAAGAGAAGAAAGAAACAAAAAAGAAAAGGGAGAAAAAGAAGAAAAGAAAAGAGTAAAGAAAAAAGGAAAAGAGGACCCTGACAGGAGGACTGCCATCACACACTCATATATAGGGAACTGTCCACTCCCAAAAGGCACTAGCCCCTCCCCGTTATAGTCAGATAGTCTTTCCACGGCTGCCAAATATTGTCAACCTTGGATAGTCTATCAAGAAGTATCCCTGCCAGCCTTTCCTGCATCATAAAGTTAGTTAGCCTATTTTTAACTTCCTCAAAGGGAACCAGTTGTTGCTTCCAAGCTCTGGCAATTGTTTGCTTTGCAGCCACAAAGATGAAATGCCCCAGAGCCCTCTGAGATTTGGAGAGGGAATCTATGCGGAAATGTAGTAAGGCAGACCAAGGGTCCTTCCGCAAAGAAACATGGAAGACCGCTTGCATTAATTTATAGACTTTGGTCCAAAAGCGGATTATCATGGGGCACTTCCAAAACGTATGTATCAGATCACTCCTTGCAGCCACGAAAAGAAGAGCCGGAGTCCCCCAGATTAACCAGTCTAGCTGGCACCCTGTACCATCTCATCAAGACTTTTAACCACTTGAGGACCACAGTCTTTTCGCCCCTTAAGGACCAGAGCCTTTTTCTCCATTCAGACCACTGCAGCTTTCACGGTTTATTGCTCGGTCATACAACCTACCACCTAAATGAATTTTACTTCCTTTTCTTGTCACTAATACAGCTTTCTTTTGGTGCTATTTGATTGCTGCTGCGAGTTTTAGTTTTTATTATATTCATCAAAAAAGACATGAATTTTGTCAAAAAAATGATTTTTTTTTACTTTCTGTGCTGACATTTTTCAAATAAAGTAAAATTTCTGTATACATTTTTGTCCAAATTTATTGTGCTACATGTCTTTGATAAAAAAAAATCCATTCAGTGTATATTTATTGCTTTGGGTTAAAGTTATAGCGTTTACAAACTATGGTGCCAAAAGTGAATTTTCCCATTTTGAAGCATCTCGGACTTTTCTGACCACCTGTCATGTTTCATGAGGTGCTAAAATTCCAGGATAGTATAAATACCCCCCAAATGACCCCATTTTGGAAAGAAGACATCCCAAAGTATTCACTGAGAGGCATGGTGAGTTCATAGATTTTATTTTTTGTCACAAGTCAGCGGAAAATGACACTTTGTGACAAAAAAAAAGGTTTCCATTTCTTTTAACTTGCGACAAATAAAAATGAAATCTATATGCTCCTCTCTGAATACCTTGAAGTGTCTACTTTCCAAAATGGGGTCATTTGTGGGGTGTGTTTACTGTCCTGGCATTTTGGGGGTGCTAAATTGTAAGCACCCCTGTAAAGCCTAAAGGTACTCACATGTGTGGCACTTTTTTGCACCCTAACTGCGCTAAGGGGCCCAAAGTCCAATGAGTACCTTTAGGATTTCACAGGTCATTTTGTTTCAAGACTACTCCTCACGGTTTAGGGCCCCTAAAATGCCAGGGCAGTATAGGAACCCCACTATTGACCCCATTTTAGAAAGAAGACACCCCAAGGTAATCCGTCAGGAGTATGGTGAGTTCATAGAAGATTTTATTTTTTGTCACAAGTTAGCGGAAATTGATTTTAATAGTTTTTTTTCACAAAGTGTCATTTTCCGCTAACTTGTGACAAAAAATAAAATCCTCTATGAACTCACCATACTCCTAACGGAATACCTTTGGGTGTCTTCTTTCTAAAATGGGGTAATTTGTGGGGTTCCTATACTGCCCTGGCATTTTAGGGGCCCTAAACCGTGAGGAGTAGTCTTGAAACCAAATGTCGCAAAATGACCTGTAATCATCCACCTTCAAATCTAATCTCACTCAACAAGAATCCTCTGCCCTTAAAAACTTACAAATTAACCATAACCTAGTCATCAAACCGGCAGACAAAGGAGGCGGCATAGTGATACTCAACCGCTCCGATTATTTGGAAGAAGCAGCCAGGCTCCTTGACAACCCAAAACACTACGAAACTTTTTCCTCGGACCCCACCCTCACCCTCAACCACTCCCTCAAATCATTTATCAATAACGCCTTCATGTCCAACATAATCACAAAAAACGAAAGAAACTTCATTTTTAATACCCAACCCACAACTCCCATATTCTACTACTTACCAAAAATACACAAAAACCTACATAAGCCACCTGGTAGACCTATAATCTCAGGCATCGATTCTATCACCAGCAACCTCTCTAGATTTTTAGATCAACATTTACAGCCACATGTCCAGTCCCTCGCTTTCTTCCTCAAAGGTTCCCAACAGCTCATCCTCCTTTTACAAGACGTCACATGGCAGACAGACTTCGTTTTTTTTTTTCTTTTTGCAAACTGTAGCATAAAAACTTGCATAAGGTTTGCATGCAGTTTTGTAAACAGGTGTTTGTAGTTAGTTGATGCGACTAGTAAATAAAATACTGTGGCATAATGTATTAATCATAATGACAAATGGCCTGAGAAAGTAGTTAATAAGTGAATAAGAACAAGGGGATGCTTAGTAGCTGACCAGGGGCCAGACATTATCTCACTGAGTAACACATACTAATAAAAGGACATTTTTATGTGTAGTAATATGTAATAAAAGCTTTAAAGATTATAAAGCCAATAATAATAAAAACCAGTCCAACTAAAAAAGACGACGAAGTGTAAGGGAATGGCAGTCTTAATGAAAGGCAAACAGCAGAGTATAAAAAATGCAGTGTAGCTTACCAGTAGCTCTCAGGTAGCACATATAGCGCCTCTGTACAGAGGTCAGGATGCTAGGTGCTATTAATGCAGTTGTGGACAGGTCTCATCCAATCTGGGGCAGCCACTGGAGTAAAGTGGGCGGGGCCAGTCAGCATGGAAGGAAAGCATAGCAGCCAGTCGGCTGCTGACGTGTATATTCGGCATTGTGTGTGCCGAAAACGGCACATCAATGCAAACAAAACTATGGATGGCATGCATATTTTTATTATGCTGTGGCTCGATGGTGCAATGGTCAAGTGCTCTGCCTCCGACACAGGAGACCCAGGTTCAAATCCCGGATTTGCCCGTTGCCTTGTTTAAGGGCAAATGCTGGGGGCACATGCATTTTGAAGGAGTATAGCGAAAATCACCGCTGTACTTCAAAATTAAGGCTGCGTTGATGGACAGGGGGGGGGGGGGGGGGGGTTCCTGGGTCCCTGTGGGGGACCCATGGATCAGGGCTCAAATGAGGGCAAAATGGTATTATGTATAAAAAAACAGGGGACATTTTTAAACAGCATGTACAGCTGGAATCTTGTTGCCAACTAGTGATGGAAGTATAGAATTGCATCTTTGGGGATAAAGCTACTATATAAATACAATTTCACAAACATAAAACACAAGTAAAAAACAAAATCTAGTTCATAGAAGTAAAACATCTGGAAATAAAGTGCTTAAACATACCCAATTCATAGTTACAGTCCCTTGGACGTCTCTTAGTCTACCGATAAATGATATGTAAGAGCATTAAAGTGACAAAATATAGTTTTCACAGAATATACATTGGTCCCTTTGCACACAAACAGTGATAATATATGGAAAAAGCGGTGCAATGAATTAAATTGGGTATAGATCATATAATTTTCATATTCAAAGTAAAATCGTTATGAGATGATAAAAAGAATTAAAAAACTAAAAGAGAGTGACCTGGATAAAAACAGCGGATAAGAATATTGATAGGTTAGTGTAATTTCTCTAGTTGTTCATTGAGGCCCTCTGGAACGAGGGTCCTCAGGATCTGCATCCAATACATCTCAGTTTTTTTCAGTCTGTCAAAGGCATCAGGCAGGTATGCACGTACTGAATCAATAAGTGTGATGTAAAAGAGATCCGGGTCATTATTGTGGTGAGTGCAGTGTTCTCCCCAGGATCAATCAGCCGGGCGGAGCGCCCAGGTAAGATAAGTTACCGCCCGGCTGATGAAATCTCTGTCACTGCGAGCCGCACTCTTCACTGACAAGTGCCCGGCTGTCAGGATGTGCTTCTTCCCCTCTGCACATGAGATCTCGTGCTTCCCGGGCGAGCTCCTGCACTGATTGGCTCAGCGCATGGTAAGAGGTGTGACCATAGCGCTAGCTGCCGACTGTCACTGCAGTGCAGAGTCCAGACTAGGCTCGTGACTGTGTAGTGTGTATAAGCTGTGTGGGGATGTGCTGGGCAGAGACTAGAGGCAGGCAGAGCGCAATCATTGACCGGCTGAACGTGTTAATTTATGTGCACGAAGTTCAGCGTATACAGCGGGACGGAGAAGTTCGGTGGTCTGTGATTTATAGCACAGGGGAAAAACACGTGCTGGAGTCGTAGGAGAGCTGACAGCGGGATGGAGAAGTGTGGTGGGCTGTGATTTATAGCAGGAGGATCCCGGGCAGGTCATGGTGAGAGATGGAATGCTGTGTGGAGTCAGCCACAATGTAAACTGCAGACTTAACTGTGTGAGAGCCAGTGGCTGTGGGAGCACATAGCTCTCTTGTTATATATGTGTGCTTGTGTCGTGAAAGTCCTGTGTCCTGACTGCAATCCTTCATAATCATAAATAAATCTTTCCTGGACTCCTATGGGTCTGTTCTGCCTATGCAAGCCAGGGAGGAGCTGATATATATCACACAGTGTGAGACCCCTCCTCCATACAACCCAAAGAAAGATGGTTCCCTGTCCATTTGCAGCAGCCAGTCATGTACACTCAATCCACTAGCAACACAGTGTGAGGCATCTAGTATGAACCCCTCACCCACAACACCTGCACCAAGGGTGAGATCTCCCTCCCCACCTGATAGCTGTCAGTGGTATTATCTCCACCCACATCCAGTAGCACTCGGCGCAACCTTCTCCCTAGTATTACCCAGGGTGATCAAAATACCCCACCTGACACTTTTTGTGATCCTCTACAACAGGGGTCTCAAACTCCATTTGCGTCCCTTGATACAATATTTTGTGGCCCTCGCCGGCAAAAGCTTCCTTATAATGCGCTTCAGTGCTCCCAAGTAATCCGCTGCATCCCCGCCGCTAAACGAGGGCTGCAGAGCCCCTAAATCGCCCGGGGGGAAATCCGCCGTTATTTCCTGGAAGGGGCAGAGCTTTTAGCTCTGCCCCTCCTGACGTCAATCGCCACACGGATCGCCGCCTCTCCCCGCCCCTCTCTGTGAAGGAAGAGTGAGAGGGGCGGGCAGAGGCAGCGATGCGCCGCGATTGTGAAATTCCTTATGCGGCCCAGCCTCATCCTGACTTTGCCTCCTGCGGCCCCCCAGGCAAATTGAGTTTGAGACCCCTGCTCTACAAACACACACCTGTCCCAACTCCCCAGCAAACCAATCACCCACCCCGCGTGACCCTCTCCTCCACTCAATGAGCCCTTACTTCCCCACCCGGCTACTTTTTCATGCCACCCGGCTGGCAAAGATTTCTGGGGAGAACACTGGAGTGGAGAAGTGACGTGAAACACTGTGCAGGGGAAATTTGTTGATAATATTCCTTTTGTGTTGGCCGATCCTGTTACGTGCCATTTGGGTTGTGCCCCCCCCCCACGTACTGGAGCCAGCAAGGGCATGTTATGACATATATGACATACCTTGATTTACAGGTGAGATGGCCATTGATTGGGTATTGTACTTTGGTGGTGTGTGAGGCGAACTGTTGATCTGATAGAATATATTTACACGCAGTGCAGCGGGATTTATTGCAAGGATAACAGCCTGGGGCCAGTCTTGTGGCTGTATTGTGTGATCTGCGTAGTCGACTGGGAGCTAGAATATTTGGGAGGTTTGGTGCTCTTCTGTAGATGATGGCGGGTTTGGGAGGTAGCAGTGGGCGGAGAAAAAGATCCTGTAAGAGAATGTCCCATCTGTTGCTGATGTTTCTTATTTTTACATGTTGAGGATTAAACTGCATAATGAATCTGGGGGGGCCTTCAGTATTGGGGAGACTGGCAGGGGTGGTTTTGGGTTTTTGGGTTTTAGCTTTATGTTTTGCATCTTTGATCAGTTTTCTTGGATTTTTGCGGGCTGTGAATTTCTCGGTAAGTATATTGGATTGGATGTCATATTGTGAGGGGTCTGTACAATTTCTGTAGATTCTGCGGTATTGGCTATAGGGTGTGTTAGTGATCCAGGGGTGGTGATGATGACTGTCGAAATGGATGTAGTTGTTTGCATCGACTGGTTTGAAGTAAGTTTTAGTTTTGATACGGTTGATTTCTGTATAGAGTGTAAGGTCAAGAAATTCTATGGAGGAGGTGTGATGGTGGTGTGTGAACTGTAGGCCGGCTGTGTTAGAATTGAGGTAGCTGACAAAATGGGGGATGAGTATGGTATCTCCCTTCCAGATGAAAATAAGATCATCTATATAACGTTTGTAAAAAATGATATTATGTAGATATGGATTATTGGAAGTTAATTTGAGGTGTTCAAAGTATCCCATTGTGAGATTAGCGTAAGAGGGGGCAAATGAGCTCCCCATGGCTGTCCCGCTGATTTGGTGGTAGATATTGTCCAAAAACGTGAATACATTATCATTGAGAATGAACTCGGCACATTGTGGCAGAAACTGTTGTTGAGGTATTGACATAGATGTATTGGAGGATAGGAAGTGTTGTATGGAGGTAAGACCAGGGGCGTAACTAGGCCCCGCCGGGCCCCCCTGCAAAATTTCAGAGCGCCCCCCTCTCTCCCTGGGGCCCGCTCGGGGCCGTGGTGTGGGAGCTGGAGGGGTGGCAGCATGAGGGGAAAGCCTTGGCCACAGTCGGCGGGGAGAGGGGAAGTTCCCCCCTCTCCCTCACCTCGGGGCTCTCCCCTCTGCGCTTCCCTCCAGCTAACATTATACTGTGGGCAGCGGGCAGCGGCGGGCAGATACATACCTTCCTTGCGTTCCACCGCATAATCTTCGCTCTGGCGTCTGGCGTCACTTCCGGAAGTCACAACGATTATGCAGTGGAACGCAAGGAAGGTATGTATCTGCCCGCCGCTGCCCACAGTATAACGTTAGCTGGAGGGAAGCGCAGAGGGGAGAGCCCCGAGGTGAGGGAGAGGGAGGAACTTCCCCTCTCCCCGCCGACTGTGGCCAAGGCTTTCCCCTCATGTTGCCACCCCTCCAGCTTCCACACCACGGCCCCCCCGCAGGCGCAGGTGCTGCAGGGCCTATCGGTACGCCAGTGGGTAAAACCAAATGAGTGGGGGATGTTTGTGTATAGGGCTGTGACATCACGTCAGCCAGACAAAATCAGGCTGCCATGTGAAGTCTTGGAGTAAAGAGATGAGATGCTGAGAGTCTTTCAGGAAGGAATCAAGGGCCGCCTGGACATGTGGTTGCAAGTGCTAATCTAAGAATTTTGACAAATTGCTAGTAATGGAGTCGATACCTGAGATAATGGGCCTACCTGGTGGTTTGGTCAAACATTTCTGTATTTTCGGAAGGTAATAAAATATGGGAGTTTTTGGTTGGGAATTAATAATGAAGTTTCTTTCATTTTTCGTAATAATATTGTTGAGGAAGGCATTATTGATGAAGTCTTTGAGTGTGGTGTTTAGGGCTGGGGTAGGGTCATTGGCTAGAGTTTTGTAATGTGCAGGGTTCCCCAGGAGTCTATTGGCCTCTTCTATATAGTCTGAACGGTTAAGGATGACTATGCCCCATCCCTTGTCGGCAGGTTTGATGACGAGATAATGGTTTTTGAACAAGGATTTCTAAGCTGCGTTCTCAGATGGACTGAGATTGGATGTGGAGGGTGTAGGGTATTCTTGAAGTGCTTGGAGGTCACTGAGGACCATAGCATAAAAGGTTTCTATATAATTTCCCTTTGAGGCTGCTGGATAGAACCAGGATCTTCCCTTTAGCGTGGTGGTGATATATTTTTCCAGCTCCAATTCTGGAGTGGATGCAGTAACTGTGGGTAAGGTATCGTTATTGGTGATTATTATCATGGTGGGGTCTGTAACATTGGGGGGTTTGAGCTTTTTTATGGCAAAGTGCCTTTTTAATGTTAGTTTACATATGTAACTATTGAGATCTGAGAATAATTCAAACAAATTGACCTGGTTAGTTGGACAGAATGACAATCCCTTTCTCAAGAGTTTGGTTTAGTTAGTGGTGAGGATATGGTTAGAGAGGTTAAATATACATTTGCTGGTCTGGAGTAGTAGGTCTGGGCTGGACTGTGGAGTGATGATTATGTTTTGTTTTTTCTTTTCCCTCTACTTCCTCTTTTTCTGTATCTGATAATTGTCGTTTTTTGTTTGTGGGCTGTAGCGGGGGCTGGGTAGTTGGGTGGAAAAGATGTTCTGGGATAGTGCTGAGGGGAGTTCTAAAAAAGAGGAAGTGAGGGTGTTGTTGGTATGGTTTCCCTTGGTTTTGGCGGTATCCAGCAGTGGCTGGAAAAAGGGTTTTTATGGACATCTGGTGAGTATGGGGACTAGACTTTTTAGTGAGAGATGTTTGGTTTTGTGTGGTGGATTCCTGTGAGGTCTGATGAACTGAGAAATTGAGGGAATCAGAGTCAGAGTTGCAGATACTGACCTGGGATGCTGCAATTGGGGAGTTCGGTATAATGCTGGTCAGAGAGGCGGGTTTGTTTATGTGGGCATCATCTGGGTTGGTTTCATTAGAAACCCCCATTGATGATGGGGGAGGACCATCATGTGAAAAGTTGTAATCAGGCTTGGTGGGAGGAGGCTTAGTGTGATCAGTGCCGGCTCCAGCCCGGGGGGTGGAGGTAATGGATGAATTGATTTTGTGACGTGAATTCAAGCCCTTATTCCGTTGGGTCTTGGGTGCAGGGGTGTGTGCGTTATTGCTGGTGAGTGATGCTTTCCCTAGTGTAAAGACTGGTACAGAGGCACACTTCCTGTATCGAATTTCTTGATCTAACACTCTACATTGAAGCAAACTATATCAAAACAAAGACATATTTTAAACCGGTAGACGCTAACAATTACATACACTTTAACAGTTTTCATCATCATCCATGGATCACCAACACTCCTTACAGCCAATACAGAAGGATCCATAGGAATTGCACGTACCCATCACAATTTAACATTCAATCCGAAATCCTCACCAAGAAATTCATTGACCACCATTACCCCAAAAAACTCATTAACCTCCCTGGCGGTGCATTTCTGTCAGGAATTAGGAGTCAAAAGTGGTACATTTTTTTTCGTTAATTTTAGGCCTCCGATTTTTAATTCTTAACTCACCAAAATACATCTGAATAAAAGTGTGGTAGACATTCTGCATATAAATAAAAGTCAGGAACACAAAATTGTTGAAGTAAATAAATTTATCAATAATCTGAAATAAAATTGTATAAATAATGCAGCAGATTATGCAGTATGTACATATATACTCCTAATACACCTCCCGTGTGTGGTATATTTTAAAGCAAGGAATTGCACACAGGGCAACATCACAGTCTGGACAGTAGAATCGTGATTCTTTCCTGATTCTTTTCCCCTTCTCGTCGCTTTTGCTGCAGCATACATGACATGTCCTAGTTGGGGCATTTTTTTTGGGAGTTGGTGGAATGTATTCCATAAAATGGCGGCCAGTGAGGCGCTCCGGATTTACCACATAAGAGGCACGGCGTCCAACTCTGGCATCCGATGCAGTCTGGTACCTTAGACAGATACATTCGCACAGCTTCCAGATGAAATCAGCGTGCGTCACTGGCCTGTCACTTCCCTGCTTGTGCAGAATGTATGCATTCCAAATCTTCTTGTAATACTTTTTCTGCTGTTTCCTGACAGCAGGATAAAAGGTCACCGCCTGGTCAAATTTGTCCACACCACCCATGGTGTGGTTATAGTCCACCACGACCTGCGGTTTTACCATATCTTTTCCTCCTCTCGTTCTGGTGGAGACAGTGGAGGTGTCGTGAACAGTAGAGAGGAGACAGACGTCTTTTTTGTCCCGCCACCGGAGGGCTAACATCTTCCCTTTCTGCCAAGCAGCTATGTCCCCAGTCTTCAGCTTCTGCTTGGCAAAGGCCGACGGCATCTCCCTCCTGTTAGCCCTAACAGTGCCATAGGTGTCAGTCTTATGCTTTATAAGAATCTCAGACAGTTCAGGGGAGGTATAGAAATTATCTGTGGTGAGACAGTAGCCTTTGTCCAACAAAGGCTCCAGAAGGGACAATACAGACGATGTCGCCACTCCAAACTCGCTAAACCTGGGACAAAATTTTGTGCCTTTTCCCGTATACAAAATAGTATTCCAGATGTAACCGGTACTTGACTCGCATAGCGTGTATGACTTGATCCCAAAGCGGGCCCGCTTGGAAGCAATATATTGGAGCCAGCTCAGCCTCCCCTTATTGGCCATCAGGCTCTCGTCCACGCTGATGTCCCTCTGTGGCACATACGTGGTCCTGACATTTTCCACCACCATCTGGTAGACCTCCCAAATTTTTTTTAGTTTTGGAGCAGGGTGGGTCGACTCCTCAAAAGTTTCATTGTTAGAAAAGTGGAGAAATTTCATTATAAGGGAAAAACGGTACTCGGACATAACTGTACCGAAGAAGGGGGTTGCAATGATCTTATTCGTGCTCCAGTACCATTTCTGCAGGGGCTTCCCCACCACTCCCTGCAGAACGATCAGGCCCAAAAACAGCCAAATATCCGCTGCTGTTACTGGCTCCCAGGTCCTGCTTCTGGAAAAGGGTCCTTGAGGAGCAGCCAATTGTTGGGTCGCATAGCGATTAGTCTCCTCCACTATCCTCTCAATAACCGCCTCCGAGAAGAAAAGCTGCAGGTATGCCAGGGGGTTGCACTCGCACTCCTTCTTCAGGCCAGGCTCCCCAGTAAAAGGGAAACGTGGGGGCGGTGGCGGAGACTGAGAAAGGTCGATGGGGCACCAAACCCGGACATCACTAACGTCGCTGGTGATGGTGTCGCTGTCGCTATCTGGGTCGGATGACAGATCCCCAGGTGCGTCGCTATCACTGGAGTCCGCCAGTGACTGCAGATCGCTGTCCTCCAACTCCGCCAGCGCTTCCACAGTGAGACGTCTTCTGGAGGATGATGCCATAGTAAATCCAGGCAGAGGTCGGTGCAGGCAGCAGGCAAAGAGTAGTCCAAGTCCAGGCAAAAATCGTCAACGGGTAATCAATCAAATCCAGGCAGAAGGCAGAAAGAGTAGTCAAAGTCCAGGCAAAATCAGCAACGGGTAATCAATCAAATCCAATCAGAAGGCAGAAAGAGTAGTCAAAGGCCAGGCAAAATCAGCAACGGGTAATCAATCAAATCCAATCAGAAGGCAGAAAGAGTAGTCAAAGTCCAGGCAAAATCAGCAACGGGTAATCAATCAAATCCAGGCAGAAGGCAAAAAGAGTAGTCAAAGTCCAGGCAAAAATCGGTAACAGGTAGGCAGAAATCAAGATTGGATAAGCACTCACAGAGATCACAGCCAGCTCCTCTCCAGCTCAACAGCCACAACACCTCAGCAATCCAGGAAGCAAAAGGCAACATTGCATTGGATACAAAATCCCATTGTATCCAATACAATGCTGTTTTGGCCCAATCAGAGGAGTTTATTTCAATTTTTTTTTATACTCCCTCCCTCCCTCCCCTCCCCTCCCTCCCTCCCTCCCTCCCCTCTCCTCCCTCCCCTGTGACCCTACGCTGCCCCTGTCACTCTGCCGCTGATCGGCTAATTATGGGCTAATTTTGGCCGCCGGGTCCCCAAAGATCAGAGCGGTAAGGGGGACTCCGGCGGCCGGGTGGAAGAAGCCTGGGTCCCGCTGACAAGCGCTGATCGCGCGCGGGACCCAGGGATTGGCTGCAGGCATTTTTTTTTTCAACAGGCTCCCTCCCCGATGATTTCTCGCCGCCCACGACGTCACGACGCACCGCCGATCCTCCCAGCTAATTGGCCGCCGGGTCCCGGAAGATCTGAAGGTAATGCGGACTCCGGCGGCCGTGGGGAGGGAGCCTGGGTCCCGCTGACAAGCGCTGATCGCGCGCGGGACCCAGGAACTCAATGCAGCCATTTATTTTGCTCACACGAGCAGAGCTCGGGCTTACCGCTCCTGACATGTGTCAGCCAGCCCGAGCTCTGCTCGTGAATACCGCCAGGGAGGTTAAAGATGCCAAATACAGAGCTGAACATCCCAACCCTCCCTCTTCAAATACCAAACAGATTAATAATACCAGTCCACCTAGATTCATCACCAGGTTCAATACCCAACATATGTATATAGATAGGATATCCTCATGCAGGACCCATACCTACGACCCCTATTACCCAAAACACCCTCAATTACCTACAGGAGAACACCCAATCTCCGTAATATTTTAGCACCCAGTAAATTACGCATACCAAACACCAACCATGCAATTACCCTATCGCCACAGGAGCCTGGCTGCTTCCCTTGTGAGAAAAACCGCTGCACAGCATGCCAATTCCTACATTCTGGTTCCCATTTTACATCATCCAGCACAGGTATCCAGTATCCAATAAAAAAACACTTTACTTGCGAATCAAAATATGTTATCTACCTGGTCTCCTTTTCTTACTGCCTCCAGTACGTGGGGAGGACCACACAGTTGGCCCGAAGCAGAATCGGACAACATAAACGCAATATCATTATTAAATTTCCCCTTTACAATGTATCACGGCACTTTTGCACCCATCACAACAACAGTCCACAATTTTTCAATATAATATTAATAGACTCAGTGGATGCTAGAACATCAAATGCGTTTGAGCATCTGAAAAAATACGAAATGTATTGGATCCAAACCCTAAAAACCCTCATTCCAGAGGGGCTTAACGAAGTGGTAGAGAAAATCTATTAAACACCTCTGTACCGTTTTTCTTTTAACCGGTTCGCTCTCTTTTATCTCTGCTTTTAGTATTAATTCAAACATTGACCGTCAATAATTTGTTGGAAGTATATTTATTATTTATTACTATTTTTTATTTCATACGTTTGTCAGCCCCTGTATTTTTAAATGTATACCTTTGTTCTTTTTATACAATTCACTGTTTTCCCAGTACATTCGGTCTGATTATATATTCTTAACCTTGTTTGTGGAGATTTCTTATTATATTATGTTATTCTACTTCCAATTCTATTCGTTTTTTTCTTTTAATTCTTTGATATCAGTATTTCTGTGTTTTCAAAAAAAGACAAACAATAATGTTTCCCTTAGAATATATGCTGGTTACTTGCTACATAATTTGACCACCTGGTGGCAGCATAATACTGTTTGTAAAGAGTTACACATGTCGTTTATGACTTTTAATATGTATTACAGTACATGTTATATTTCTATCTATAATTATGCTCACACAAATGTTTTATAGTAATATATGTTTATTTAATTGTTTTCTACATGGCCCTTATGCTTTTGGACAATATGTTAACTGTTACCAAGTTTTACACATTACGCGTGCGCTGGACGCATGCTGCATTAACATACATCACGCATCCGCCAATCACTGGTTGCGTTAAGTTGTACGCATGCGCACCTACAATATGGTCATCAACGCCGCACCACGTGGCCAAATGTTACGTGACTACTCCTTTTTGTACGCATGCGCACCCAAAACATACACGTGGTGCTGCGTCTCCACCGCACCACGTGGATTAGTAAACAAACATAAAAGCAGCGGATTGGTTACCAATCCGCTGCCGTCACGCAGGCCGGGCGCATGCGCTCTTCCATCCCCCGATTGCACAGTCATAGCTCCACATGTGGCTACACCTGATTTGCTACCCACATTATGTAAGTAATAGCCTTCCCCTCTAAACGTGGCAACTGTCGATTGGCCTGTTCCGCCCTGACTCTTAAATCACCATAGCACCCAGCTCCGCCCAGGTAACTCCTGTTGGATTGTGATTGGCCTCCTGGCCACTATACATGTATATAATACTCTCAGCGTCCTCATTACAGCACTGAGGCGCTATACACACTACTGCTGAAATACTGGTAAGAGTCTATTGCTATCTTTTTCACTTTAATCCCTCACTTGTCATTACACATAGTCTATCATTAGATGGTCATTGTTACTTTTCTGCACTTCACTCATGTATTTTGAATTTCTATCTACAACCTCTTCCATATGTTTCCATTACACTTATCAATACACGTTATAACACTAACATATGCTCATTTCCAACATCTTGATATCAAGGTTTTTCTACAGTAATGTTATAGCCTCTGTCATTGTTTAATTTTACAGTTGTCCCCACTTTTTTGCCTGATGAAGCGGGCTTGTCCTGCGAAACGCGTTGCATTCTTGGGGTATTGTATAAATAAATATTTTTATGATTGTTAAGACAGTATCTCATGTCTGCTTACAGGAGGCAAGCCCACCACTTCCTCTGAGCAATTTTTTAAAAATTTTTTATCTAATTTTATCCTGCTGGCGCCTCTGTTCCACATACAAAATTCTGTGTCCAGCCCTGGTGGAGGGGAGTACTACCCTCTTGTTTCCTGTCTACAGAGAGCGACTTCTTAACCCTGAGTGGGGACAGGTCTTATCTCCTCACCTGCCTATATAGTGGTTGCCTGTGTGGTAACCCATGTTTGTGAGTATATCTCTTTCTCACTAATCAATATACCAATTATCTTCAACATACTACACCATATTGGGCTCTCGGTCTTCCCTATTTTAATTCTCAAAAAATTAGCATATTTTAATATTGATGATTTTGGCATACAGCTCATGAAAACCAAAATTTCCTATCTCAAAAAATTAGCATTTTTCGTCCGACCAATAAAATAAGTGTTTTTAAAACATAAGTCAACCTTCAAATAATTATGTTCAGTTATCCACTCAATACTTGGTCGGGATTCCTTTTGCAGAAATGACTGCTTCAGTGCGGCGTGGCATAGAGGCAATCAGCCTGTGGCAATGCTCAGGTGTTATGGAGGCCCAGGATGCTTCGATAGCGGCCTTAAGCTCATCCAGTGTGTTGGGTCTTGCGTCTCTCAACTTTCTCTTCACAATATCCCACAGATTCTCTATGGGGTTCAGGTCAGGAGAGTTGGCAGGCCAATTGACCACAGTAATACCATGGTCAGTAAACCATTTACCAGTGGTTTTGGCACTGTGAGCAGGTGCCAGGTCGTGCTGAAAAATGAAATCTTCATCTCCATAAAGCTTTTCAGCAGATGGAAGCATGAACCCACTTTTGAACCTAAAAAGCGGCAGAAGCGCTTGACCTGGGCTACAGAGAAGCAGCACTGGACTGTTGCTCAGTGGTCCAAAGTACTTTTTTCGGATGAAAGCAACTTTTAAATGTCATTAAGGAAATCAAGGTGCCAGAGTCTGGAGGAAGACTGGGGAGAGGGAAATGCCAAAATGCCTGAAGTCCAGTGTCAAGTACCCACAGTCAGTGATGGTCTGGGGTGCCATGTCAGCTGCTGGTGTTGGTCCACTGTGTTTTATAAAGGGCAGGGTCAATGCAGCTAGCTATCAGGAGATTTTGGAGCACTTCATGCTTCCATCTGCTGAAAAGCTTTATGGAGATGAAGATTTCATTTTTCAGCACGACCTGGCACCTGCTCACAGTGCCAAAACCACTGGTAAATGGTTTACTGACCATGGTATTACTGTGCTCAATTGGCCTGCCAACTCTCCTGACCTGAACCCCATAGAGAATCTGTGGGATATTGTGAAGAGAAAGTTGAGAGATGCAAGACCCAACACTCTGGATGAGCTTAAGGCCGCTATCGAAGCATCCTGGGCCTCCATAACACCATGATCTGTATGCCAAAATCCTCAATATTAAAACAATAAAAGGCTTGAACTACTTCAGTTGTGTGTATTAGAATCGAACATACATGAAAGTCTAATGTTCATCAGTACGGTCAGAGGATTGGGGGCGTGGCCAGCTATGGAAGCGTGAGGACGCTAGTAGAATCCTGGCAAACGCAGCAGGAGACGCCGTCACCGAACTTCCCGAACCGCTGCACGGAAGGGGGAACGGATACAGGACCCAGAGATGACCAAATACGGGCCACCGGTCGTCTATGACGCAGCGGAGATGCTGGCGAGATTCGCGTGGACGGAGCCGCAAGATGGCGCCGGGGACCATGCGGCCTGCAGCTCGTCCGCCTCACAGGCCTCCTCTCCTACTTTGCCGGCTGCAATAGTAGCACCAGCAGAGGAGAATGTCGCACCCCAGCCTCCGGAACAGGTACCGCAGCCCTTACCCCCCAGGGACAAGAAGAGGGGAGCGGGGGATGTTGGAGAGAGGGAGTGGGAGCAGGCCCAAAATGGCGCAGATGAAAATGAGGGGGAGACACCAGAGCCCACAAGAGCAGAACTGCTGGAGGCTATACGTGGCTTGCAAATGTCACTAACCTCTAGATTAGACTCAATTCACGCAGAAATGTCCTTCCTGAAAAATGATTTCTGCAAACTAAAAGACAGAACCAAGGATGCAGAGCGCAGAGTGGGGCAGCTAGAAGATATAGTCAATCCTATGCAGCGTACACAGGCTACCCTGGAACAGACATCAGATTCGCAGACATTAAAGATAGATGACCTGGAGAACCGCTCCAGAAGATCTAACCTAAGATTTATCGGTTTCCCTGAGAGAGTGGAGGGCAGAGATCCAGAAACCTTCTTAGACGACTGGCTGAAAGATAGCTTGCCTGATCTGAAACCCTCACATGTCTTTGCAATGGAAAGGGCACACCGGGTCCCTGGAGGCCCACCAAAACCGGGGGTTAATGCTCGTCCCCTTATTGCAAAGCTACTTAATTACAGAGATAAGATTGAAATTCTTCGTGCAGCCCGTAACGCCCCTAACTTGGCTTTTAATGGGGTGAAGATCTCGATATACCAAGACTTCTCAACCGAGATACAAAAGCAAAGATCTTCCTTTTTCACTGTTAAAAACTCTCTCAGAGACTTGCAGATTCCATATAGCATGCTATTCCCAGCTAAATTGCGTGTTCAATATGATTCTAAAACGCATTTCTTTACCTCTCCAAGCGAAGCTATAAAATGGATGGAGGAACATGGGATGAAAATTTCTACTGTAAAACCCCGTCCGTCTAGGAAATAACTTTATCTACTATATGTTAAGAAGATCATAATCGGAATAGCATCGTCGTTGCACAAGTACATGCAGCACCATCTAAATTGGTTCTTTATTTGGTGGAAATAACCTTTTGCTGCAGTGCTATTAAATTTGGTGATGACTATCCATAGAGTGCTTCTGTCATATGCTCTACTGCTCGGTAGCATGCTACAGGACATTATCAGCACACAGAGGCACTAAACTGATTACTACATATCTGTTCCTGTGAGAGGAGCGGATACTCAGGCTATACTTTGTTTTATATTGACTCTCTGCTGCCTTGTTAAGAAAACAGTTATTTCAGGGCTTTCTATGCCACTATATGAGACGTTATATATTAGAATTGTGACGCACTTCTCTAATCATCACTTGGACAATACTGAGTTAGATGACTTCTGGTTTATTGTTTTTTATTCTCTCTATTTTATGTTAAAATATGATTTCAGGATAATATATGCAACCCAGTAATACTTGAATTGCCCAGTAGAGGGCAACAGAATACTATAATTCTCTAAGCTAATAGCTTGCATTTTAGAAGTTTTACTGTTTAGTGCCTTGTAAACCTGTTTTCATTAAGCTAAGTAATTTAATATCATATCTAAGCCATCTGGATACTGAGGTAGTCCCAACCTGAAAACGCTCACACATGCTGATCCCTGCCCAAATCTTTAAATACTGGCTAATTTTGTTCCCCTCCCCCTCCTAACTCCTAGCCTCCCTTCCTCCCCTGCCTCCCCCCATTCCCATTACCCCCTGCTCCTAACCCCTTCCTCCCTCCTCCCTATCATCCCTACCCCCTAATACCAACCTAAGGAGTCAGATATATACGCATATATGGATCTAAAACAGGGCAGGGTCCATAATACTAAAAAGGGGGGAAAAAAATACTCCAGGACATACGACCCACTACTGAAAAGGTACAGATGGATAGTTCTAGTACCCAATATCTATACCTCTGTGTGGCTAACGATGATGTTACCTGTTATTCTCCCCCCCCCCCCCCCCCCTCAACACGCTCTTGACTGCGATATCATCCGTTCATACAATACCACTGAAAACGCGGGTTCTAGATAGCTGGCCTCAAGTTAGTGCTCCAACCAGTGTTAATGGGAACTGTTAGGTATAAAAGCTCCCGAAGGTTTTTAATTCGGAGAGCAGGGTGGGTTAAAGGGTGTTATTTCTGTTTTGTTTTTATGTGCTGTTTTCTGGTGTTCTCCTGCATACTGTTTATTTACATGGAACTGGTAGAGGAATATCACTCTGGTATGACCGCATTCCGAGCCAATAATGTACCCAATTATGTTACTCTTAATACATCACTATGCAGTTTAAGGTAATTAGCTGGAATGTGAGTGGGTTAAACAATAATATTAAGCGGAAGCTGGTGTTTGAGTATCTCAGGCAACAATTACCACATGTGATATGCCTACAGGAGACCCATCTGATGGGATCCAGAGCTCTCCTGCTCAAAAAAACATGGATATCTAAACATTATCTAGCCCACTTCTCCTCATTTTCCAGGGGCACAGCGGTCCTCATCAGTAAATCTTTTCCTGGCCAAATATTAACAGCGTATACAGATCCTAAAGGTAACTATGTGAACATAAAATGCAATTTGGAGGGTTATGTCTTTACAATGGCGTCTATTTATATTCCACCTCCATTTAAAACGCAAATATTAGAAGAGATGACTTCAAAACTTCATAATATAATGAAAGGTCCTCTCATGATAGTAGGAGACTTTAATGCTATTATAGATCCGGATATTGATAGATTAAACAAAAGTCACCGCACTTTCACATCCTTTTGTGAGTGGATAAAAACTTATCAGTTATATGACGCATGGAGGTGGAAGTTTCCCTCTAAAAGAGAATACTCTTGTTACTCTGACAGTTATAAGACAATGTCACGTATTGACATGATCCTAACCTCTAAAGACTTACTTCCATATATTACTGATATACAATATCTGTCACACGGTATATCGGATCACTCCCCTCTTGTGTGCATTATCAAAACCCCGGGGTCAAGCTGTGCAGGGCTCTGGAGAATGGGGCAGGTGTGGTTGGAAGATGAAACTATCTTGGCCGAATGCCAAAAGAGTATGTCTCACTACTGGCCGGAAAATGAGGGCACAGCGGGTGTGGGCATCTGCTGGGACGCGGGAAAGGCGGTATTACGAGCAGCATTCAGATCAGCCATGTCTATAATTAGGAATAATAATAAAGCCCATCAGGAATATATTAGGAAAGAATCACAGGAATGCAAACAGCAGTTCATCTTGGACCCCTGCCCAAATAGATACACACAATGGGAAATAGCTAGGAGAAAGTTAGAATTAGAACTGCTTAACAGTATAAAGCGCAAAGATATAATTCACAAACAAGCCCAATTTGAACATGGCAATAAATGCGGTAAATTACTAGCGTATTTCCTTAGAGCCCAAGTTGACACCACGCCCATAGTGGCTATAAAACAACCAGATGGGACGGTACTGGAGACATCTGTGGATATGGCAGAGGCCTTTAGGAATTTTTACCTTCAGGTTTACTCCTCCCGTACACATACTGGGGACGGGGAGATTGCCACATTCCTTGACCAGCTTTTACTTCCTACATTAACCAAGGAGGAGGCTGAACTATTGGAGTTGCCCATTGGTCCGGATGAACTAGGGGAGGCTCTAGCATGCCTCAATAAAGGTAAGGCACCTGGGCCTGATGGCATTCCAGTAGAGTGGTACTCTAAAAACAAGGAAGATATCTTACCAAGATTATCCTCCCTGCTTACCAATATATTCAAACTCGGAGAATTGCCAGAATCAATGAGGGATGCTTTAATCACTTTGATTCTGAAGCCAGGCAAAGACCCACTGGCCTGTGATTCATACAGGCCAATCTCTTTGATGAACACAGACACCAAACTCCTGTCTAAAGTATTAGCAATCCGACTGGAAAAAGTCATACATAAACTGGTTCATCCGGATCAATGTGGATTTATTGGAGGGAGGTCAACAAGAATGAACATACGTAGACTCCTATCCAATATCCAGTTCCCTCATCGTAACTCAAATACCAGGGTAATCCTTTCCCTCGATGCCAATAAGGCATTTGACTCCATTGAATGGCCTTATTTAATGCAGGTACTTGGGGGATTTGGATTCGGTCCTCGCTTCTGCAAATGGATTCAAATTTTGTATACTAAACCAACTGCGAGGGTCAGGGTCAACCAGGTTATATCCCAAACCTTTCAAATTAGCCGAGGCACCAGGCAGGGGTGCCCATTGTCCCCTCTGCTGTTTGCTCTGGCAATAGAACCTCTGGCACAGGCGGTGCGTAGAGCCCCTGATATTAGAGGACTCATAATCAACCACACTGTGGAGAAAATATCTCTGTATGCAGATGATATGCTCATATACCTGGCTGACCCTGGCCCGTCGTTGACAGCAGTTTTAGAATTATATAATACATTTGGACGAATGTCGGGACTTACTATCAACTGGTCAAAATCAGTCCTCTTCCCTTTGGATACGTTTGACCATAATATAATCTCACCAATTTCCAATCTGTTGATAGTGGACAGTTTTAAATATCTGGGAGTCTGGATACATAGAGATATAAACTCATTTAAAGAATATAATCTACAACCGGCTCTGGTATCTATTGAATCTCAGCTGAAGCGTTGGTCGACGTTACCACTAAATCTATACGGTAGAATATGCTCAATTAAAATGATCATTGCCCCGAGGCTACTCTACATTCTACAGATGTCTCCCTGCTGGATTCCGCAAAGTATCTTTAAAAAAATAGACTCCCTTATTTCTAGTTTCCTATGGGCAGGAAGCAATGCAAAAATATCGCTGCAAACTCTTTGCTTACCAATCTCGGAGAGGGGGCTAGCGCTTCCTGATTTTCAAGCCTATTACCTAGCGTCCCAGCTGGTGCCCATACAGAGCTGGTTGGGTTCAGTTAGAACTAACTCTGACATGAATACAGAGGCGGATATCGCCACATCGTACGAAGCTCTCTGCTCCGCTATTTACAGAAATGAAGTTCCAACAGGGAACGAAGGTACTTCACTGATTAGACACACTATTAAGGTATTCAAAAAAGTCCAACGAATATGTGATCCCTCCCCTAGTACTATATCCCCTAGTTTACCCCTTTGGCATATTGACCAGCTCCTGGAACTCAAAAACATACCTGACATACATTTCTGGTGCAAAGCGGGCATTAAATACGTTAACCAATTATATACTGAGGGTTCCTTTAAGGATGTTACCACTCTGAGACAGGAATTTCAGCTTCCACGACACTCAGTGTTTCGATACTTCCAGATTAGGCATGCACTCAAAACCCAGCTTGGCCTACATGGAGTGGTACTAGCCCCCACGCCTTCAGAATCGTTACTGTTGCAGAAGGATAATAACAAACTAATATCAAAGTACTACGAATTCATATTGCTTGCAAAACTAAGAAATAATGCATATAGTTATAAGGTCAAGTGGACGGTCGGGGGAGAGGGTATTGCTGACTCAGAGTGGTTAGAATTCCATGACACATACTATAAAACTGTCATAGCCTCAAAAGACAAAGTGATTCAGATTAAGTGGTTGCATCAGGCCTACTTGTCACCAGCACGACTGGCAAAGATGGGAAAGGGAGCTACAGACGCATGCTTCAAGTGTGGAGTAAATAGGGCTGACTTCTTACACTGTGTGTGGTACTGTCCCCAGGTACAGGACTATTGGAAATCAGTCACTCATTTTATGTCCAATAAGCTCAAACAACCGCCAACCATGTCCTTCCAAGCATGCATGTTGGGGATCTTGGGGGAAGTGGGCTGTGGGACACATAAGAGGACGCTGATACGTACACTATTATTCTATGCCAGAAAGACCCTTACTTCCAAATGGAAACAAAATAAAACACCACCCATACAACAATGGATAGAGACAGTGAACAGTACCTTGCCGCTATATAAGCTTACTTACCAGTCTAGATCACAGTTTAAGAAATTTGGGAAAATATGGAACACCTGGGTTGATGCCTTAGATACTGTAATACCCCACTTAGACATTTCCGTAATGATACAAGATCTGCACTAAAGTAAATAAACCGATATATTGGGTACAAGGTTAAGTAATACTTAAAAGAATCGTACGAGGATTGGAATGGGGCAATATACTACCACTGTATTACAATTACCCTCTGTTTGGTACATTGACATATATCAGGATACAACCTATGTAATTGAAGAAATAATGTCATGAAAGCTGTGGGAGAATACCGGAATGTTCTTGTCTTGTTCTGTTTTTATGATGTTAATGTTTGTTAACCTATAAAAATTGAAAATCAATAAAAATTCTCTTTTAAAAAATAAAAAAAAATGTTCGTCAGTACATTACAGAAAATAATGAACTTTATCACAATATGCTAATTTTTTGAGAAGATCCTGTATATGTTAGTTCTCAGTATTCCTACTGTTCTGCCTTCTGATTGGACCAGCAATAATATGATGTAACTTTTGAGTCTTCAACTATATATGGAACGACGCCTCTTTTCCTAACTCAGAATAATTTAAGGTTGAATCACATCACATAACAACCAACTGTTGACTACGTAACCAGGATACAATTTCTGCAACCAGAAGCCTGGCTTGAAAGAGATTTATTTTCTACACTTTTAATGACGAATGGTCTTGACATCTGTGACCTTAAATTCCACAAGCAAAGGACCATACCCTAAGCTCAGAAGACTTCTGAAAGTTCATTTTAAACCAAGTTAGCATTATATACTGTATATCCATTAACCAATGGTATATCCATTAACCAATTGTATAAGTATCACTATATTAAACAATAGCTTTGATAACTCAATCTCATGACATCGTACAGATATAATTTCCCATCCGGCAGGGCCCTTAGCCGAATGTAGAAATCAAAATCCGTCAATGACATGTCATTTGATTAAAATCTCAAAACATTCAACATAGTTACATAGTTACTTTGGTTGAAAAAAGACATACGTCCATCGAGTTCAACCAGTACAAAGTACAACTCCAGCCTGCTCCCTCACATATCCCTGTTGATCATAAAATCCCTGGATTAACATCATTGGCATTACCTAGTAATTGTAGCCATGGATGTCATTCAACGCAAGGAAAGCATCTAAGCCCCCTTTAAATGCAGGTATAGAGTTTGCCATAACGACTTCCTGTGGCAATGCATTCCACATCTTAATCACTCTTACTGTAAAGAACCCTTTCCTAAATAAATGGCTAAAACGTTTTTCCTCCATGCGCAGATCATGTCCTCTAGTCCTTTGAGAAGGCCTAGGGACAAAAAGCTCATCCGCCAAGCTATTATATTGTCCTCTGATGTATTTATACATGTTAATTAGATCTCCTCTAAGGCGTCTTTTCTCTAGACTAAATAAACCCAGTTTATCTAACCTTTCTTGGTAAGTGAGACCTTCCATCCCACGTATCAATTTTGTTGCTCGTCTCTGCACCTGCTCTAAAACTGCAATATCTTTTTTGTAATGTGGTGCCCAGAACTGAATTCCATATTCCAGATGTGGCCTTACTAGAGAGTTAAACAGGGGCAATATTATGCTAGCATCTCGAGTTTTTATTTCCCTTTTAATGCATCCCAAAATTTTGTTAGCTTTAGCTGCAGCGGCTTGGCATTGAGTACGATTATTTAACTTGTTGTCGATGAGTACTCCTAAGTCCTTCTCCAAGTTTGATGTCCCCAACTGTATCCCATTTATTTTGTATGGTGTTAGACCATTGGTACGACCAAAATGCATGACTTTACATTTGTCAACATTGAATTTCATCTGCCATGTATGTGCCCATATAGCCATCCTATCCAGATCCTGTTGCAATATAACACTATCTTCCTTAGAGTTGATGATTCTGCACAATTTTGTATCATCTGCAAAAATAGCAACATTGCTCACTACTGTATCCACTAGGTCATTAATAAATAAATTGAAGAGCACTGGACCCAGTACAGACCCCTGTGGGACCCCACTGCTAACAGTCTCCCATTTTGAGTATGATCCATTGACCACAACTCTTTGTTTTCTGTCCATTAGCCAGTTCCCTATCCAAGCACACAGACTCTTCCCCATATATACACATCCCCAACATATAACATCCTCCTGATTATAGAAGTTAAATCATTTAGTAAAATTACTTTCACTTCTATAAATATATTTTTATATAATTTTATCATTAAAAATGTAATTAAAAAATGTAACAAAATTATATTTTATCATATCTTACTGATAATTATATTTAACCACTTCCGTGTTTCGGGTGGTTTTGCTGATCTGTGCTGCGGGGGCTCTTCAGCCCGCAGCACAGATCAGATAGCAGCCAGGGCGATCAGACTTCCCCCCCCCCCTTTTTCCCCACTAGGGGGATGTCCTGCTGGGGGGGTCTGATCGTCGCCGGCTGTTTGCGCTTGCGGGGGGGCTCTTCAAAGCCCCCCTCCGCAGCGCTTTCTGGCCTCCTTCCCCTTCCCTCCCTCTCCCTCCCCCTGTGAGCGGCGCAGGACGGATTTCCGTCCTGCGCAGCCTCAGATAGGCTTCAGCCTATCAGATGCCGGCAATCCCCGGCCAATCAGAGGCCGGGAATCGCCGATCTCCTCTACGGCGCTGCTGCGCAGCAGCGCCGTATGTATGTAAACATTCCCCGCGTGTTTACATTTACCCTGCGAGCCGCGATCGGAGGTTCGCAGGGTGTTCACGGAGACACCCTCTGTGAACTGACATGGAACCACTTCAGGATTCAGGGGCGTACTTATGCATACGCAGAATCCTGAAGTGGTTAAACATTGCTACCTCTTGTTTTTAGATAAGCTAATAACAATCCTTTAATTCTAATCATTTTAATTTTTTCCACCCATCTTATTTGGAAAATGTATTAATTTATGTATAACAATATTTTATATAGAGAAACCGTTAACTTTATTAAACTAATTGCATTTATATGCTTCTCTATGTAATATAACTTCTCTTTCGTGAATGAACTTAAAAAGGCAAAAAAAAACTTTTAACTACTCCCTTGCTAGACCTCATTTAACAGCAACTGTTCTTTGTTTCTCATGTGTCAGTGTGTAAGTCAACCCTTTCAGTTAGTGTGCAGAAATCTTCACATTAGACAAAAATTCTCTCTAGACTCTTTTTAAAACCAAATCAATATCCTTGGACTAAACATGCAAGCATGATGACAAATCTAAACTTTGAATTTCATAACTTTTTCATCCATTGTAAAATTATCATAAAATCCGCATACGCCGCATAAGAGGGTAGAGGGCAGGAAGGGGGTATTGGGCACAGCGGTGGGGAGGGGGGGTTGGACCCCCCCTCACCTGGGTCCCCCATGTGCGCTCCCCCTCCTGCTTAAAGAGAAACTCCAACCAAGAATTGAACTTTATCCCAATCAGTAGCTGATACCCCCTTTTACATGAGAAATACAATGATTTTCACAAACAGACCATCAGGGGGCGCTGTGTGACTAATTTTGTGCTGAAACCCCTCCCACAAGAGGCTCTGAATACCGCGGTACTCTGGGCAAACTGCCACAATGTAACAATGTTCACAGACAGGAAATGGCTGTTTAAAGCTGTCTGTAACAGCCAGAGCAGCTAGAAACAGCTACATAACTTGCCCACAGTAACAATGTCACCATGTAATACATGTCAGAATGTGAATCTGGGAGAGGAAAGATGTTACAATGAGCAAACACTGACTAAATCATTTATACATAATTGTTGTAAAAATGAAGCACTTTTTTTTATTAAATTATTTTCACTGGAGTTCCTCTTTAAGCACAGTAGCAGCCGCCACTATTAGTAAGAGGCAGCGGGCAGGGATGACTCACCTCTTCCACGTTCCATCGTACGTTCCACTGTCATCACTTCCTGCAATGCTGCACACTGTATTGGTGTAATTTGCATTCTTAAAACAGAAGGAAATCTGCAATAATTCAGCTATAAGTGAACATTTGTGGTTACCCACAATGCACTGCTACTAAACATGCAAATAACCCCTTTTCCCCCTTGGTAAGCCAAGCAAGCATCCAGAACCGCTGGTGTATAGCAAGCACATAGCTTTAAATTTTACATAGTTATATCAAATCCACGTGTAGACAGCCTGTTGCAGACTTTTGGTCCTCATCAGTACATGGCAAGGATTGATACAGCTGTATGAGATAGCGCTTGGACCAGTACAACAGAGTAACCAAGCAGCTCAGGGTGACCCAAACCACTCGGAATGTATAGGGGGATAAAAGGTACCAAAAAGCAGGTATGGTCGTAGTCAGCCAACTTCGCTACGCTGGAACTACGTGTATTTTTATGCAAATACACTTCGCAATCTATGGCTATGTAATCAGAAACTTCACTACGTTTGCATTTCGTAGACTACGTGTTAAATTATGCAAGCTTCGCGTAGTGCGAAGCGTAGTTGATGTGGAATTGTATGCGTCTAAAAGGGGCAATAATAGTTCTGTGCATGCGCAAGGATCCATATAGATGCAGTTACTGCACGCGTAGTTGACTTTGCAATACATACGTCAACTACGCATAACGGGACTACGATTACGCGGAAATGCGCATAGTCGTAGTCAACCCTGCCAAAAAGACCTTCTACTAAAAAAATCAAAGCTTGGTGTAATTTGCCTTCTTAAATCAGAAGAAAATCTGCAATAATTCAGCTATAAGTGAACATTTGTGATTACCCACAATGCACCGCTACTAAACATGCAAATTATTCCTTTTCACCCTTGGTAAGTCAAGCAAGCCTATAGCTTTAAGTTTTACAGTCATATCAAACCCACATGTGACAGCCTATTTCAGACAATTGGTCCTCATCAGTACATTGCAGGGATTGATAAGGCTGTATGGGATAGGGCCTGGACCAGTACAACAGAGTAACCAAGTAGCTCAGGGTGACCCAAACTACTAAGAATGTATAGGGGGATAAAAGAGACCAAAAAGCCCTCCTACTAAAAAAAAAAGCAAAGCTTGGTGTAATTTTCCTTCTTAAAACAGAAGCAAATCTGCAATAATGCAGCTAAAAGTGAACATTTGTGGTTACCCACAATGCACTGCTACTGAATATGCAAATTATCCCTCTTTGCCCTTGGTTTGATATGACACTACTTCTTCTTCTTGCTTGGACCAGCCCCTTCTTCTTGCTTGGACCGGCCCTGGGGGCAGGACGCTACTTCTTCTTCTTGCTTGAAGGTTGAGGCACTTACTCTATTATATATATAGATAATGTATATAACTCATTGGATCACCCTAGTAATGTTAGATACTAAAATGTATTGCCTTCCAGCTACTGATATCATTAACCACTTTACCCACAGCGGTACGAATTTCTCCGCCCCTTTTTTCCCTCCTAAAAAACCAGGGACGGAGAAATCCGTACCTTCCGCGCTACCGCCGCTGTCCGCGCTCCCGCCGCTCGTGCGCGCGCACCCGCCGCTCGTGCACGCCGCCGCCCGCTCGCCCGGAGATCAATGAACGGGAAAATCCATTCCCGTTCGTTGATCTAGCCCCCGCAATGATCTGCTGCTTCTTTCAGAAACAGCAAGATCATTGTGCGTCTCCCAGCCTCCTACTGCTTCCTGTAAGCGTCCTTCCAGACGCTTACAGGTCGCATGTAAACAAACACTCTGTGGCCATCTTGTGGCCAAATAGTAAACTACACCCTAAAAGCATTTTACATATACAAACATTACATTTACACAGTAAATTAACTCATTACCTCCCACACTCCCCAATTTTTATTTTTTTTTTGTAATTAAAAAAAAAAAAAATACAATAAAAAAAAAACATAGTTACCTTAGGGACTGAACTTTTTAAATATTTATGTCAAGAGGGTAGAACACTGTTACTTTATAAACTATGGGCTTGTAATTAGGGATGGACGCAAAACTGAAAAAAATGCACCTTTATTTCCAAATAAAATATTGTCGCCAAATATTGTGATAGGGACATAATTTAAATGGTTTTATAACCGGGACAAATGGGTTAATACATTTCATGGATTTTAATTACAGTAGCATGCTTTATTTAAAAACTATAATGGCCGAAAACTGAAAAATAATATTTTTTTCCCACATTTTTTCCTATTTCCCCATTAAAACACATTTAGAATAAAATAATTCTTGGCATAATGTCCCACCTAAAGAAAGCCTAATTGGTGGCGAAAAAAACAAGATATAGTTCATTTCATTGGGATAAGTAATAATAAAGTTATAGACGAATGAATGGAAGGAGCGCTGACAGGTGAAAATTGCTCTGGTGGTCAGGGGGTAAAACCCCTCAGTGGTGAAGTGGTTAAGATGCTATATATTCATCTTGATAGCATTCATATAATTTATCTTTCCCAAATCTATATGATAAAATGTATACCTTGCATTTTTTTAATCAAGTAATATATCCTTAAAAAGTTTGTATTATTGTTTGGAAATTTGTAATATTTTCAATTTGAACTTTCAAACATATACTTGACAATTATGTTTTTGCTCACTATTGATCAAAATTAAAAAATATCATAAAAAAATGTATCATTGAAGAACATGATACTGATGCCATTTTATATCATCTGATTTAAATTGACATAATTATGCTATCTATCTAGCCCTTTGCTTTCTGTTAAGGCCTTTGTCTTTAAATCAGATTTCAACATCTCTAAATACAAACCATTAATTATAGAATCAATACTTTTTACACCATCTAAAACTTGTTCATTTATGATTACATCAAACTTGCAAAATAACTTTGCATACAAAATATATTATGGAAATTTTCTCTATCAAAATATTCAATTTCCAAACCATAATCATAAATTGACCTTATTTAAAAAATGATTGGATCTGTATGGTAATAAATAACAAAAAACTTCCTTAAAAATGTTCACTATGAACCCTGTTCACTAACATAAACAAAACAAACAATTGAACATAAAACATCAATACAAAAATTATTTTTCTTCATATGTGTCAAGTAAGTTGTATGTGTTCATCTTCAATGTATAAATTATTAAAAACTCAGTGTAACTCAGTTCATGAGGGAAAAAAAAAACTCTTCAAAGTTCTTCAGGCCTAAGCCCTTCTGTTCCTTGCAAACTTCAGAAATGCTATTCATTCCTTCATCTCAATTGGCTCTTTAGTTTGTGTCTTGTGACCTTGCCACCTCTGCATGTCATCTCCAACCGTGAATGGATCAGTAGAGATAAAATCTATAACAAGAAATGCAGCATCATAACTATTGTCTCAAAAAAATAAATAACTTTAAACCCTTGTTCCACCTTTGAACAAACAAAATATTAAACTCCTATGAGATTGCCTAAACAATTGCAATCCTTTGATGAGGACACACATTTTACCATGAACCTTAATACATCTTGTTTATCTAATAAACATAAGTTTCATAACCTTAGATAGGTTTATAAAAGTTCAATAAAAACCTACAATGTCATCTTAAAGCATCTCTCACATCTTATTGTGAGGACACCAAAGTTATATTTCCATAACTTCATAATATCTGGTCTTATGTAAATGTTTAATAGCATGTTAATTTATGTGTGCGTTTACATAACATGCTAATCTCATGTGTATTTGTATTTTCAATATCAAGTGTGATTACATCTTTTGTGTTTCTCACAGCATGAATCTTTTGTGAGTGCAAATTGCAAGTAAAAATATGTAACTCCTCTACCATAAAAATGAAACCTTTGCATTTCGTACACAATAATATCTCAAAAATGATCAACACATCATTTCTATAAAGACTTTTCCTGATGTATCTTGAAATATCTATTTTTAATTGTTCTTAAACTTTATTGTACCATTGCTGCTTAGATGACAACAGCTCAGATGACATAACTACAGCTGTCCCTTTTAAATATACCTCATGACACATTACAACTGGGCGTTATAAAGTACATAGCAACTGGACGTATTCAGTTACTAGTATCCAAAATAAACTCCATGAAACATGAAATCAACTCTATAATCAACTCTTCTCTATAAACAACTGATACTCTAATTATTTGAATGTCCCATAACTCAATTAATATTGTACCTTAGATTTCATCAATTTGTTGAAAAAGGCGGGGGAGGGGGCTAAATCACCACTACCTTTGATCTTCTTCACATATTTCTCAGGAAATAAAATGTAATAATTAAGGAGATAAAAGACTTTATTTAAACTTTTAGCCAATTCAACAAAAAAGAAAACATAATCACATTTTGCAAATCACATCCACATGACTTCAATCATCAGATCTCCTGTCGACTCGACTTCGTCACATTCCCCACTTCAGGTTCATCGCAATAGAGTTTCACAAGCACACAGCTCAGCTTACTTCTCTTGTCCTCGTTCCCCGAATTTGAAACGATTTTGCGATCTGGCTGAATTAATCTTCATGAATCAAAAAATTTTGCAAGTGGCTGGCTCACCCAAAAAATGTTAAATGGGGTTTAAAAGTTCGTTTAAAAACCAAAGTCCTCAAGATACAGTAAAATGTGGATTTTAATTAGACGTTATTGATCTTCGTAGATATGCAATAATCAATAAGGTACAGTTTTTTGGAACATCAAAATCCGTTACAAAAGATATACAAACAGAATGATTTAAATTGCTGTGTAATCTGTATATCGAATCTATTGTCTGTAGTAATCTTCTTTGAGCGTATGTATATGTGTCTGTCATGTAAAGAGAATGAATGAATGTGTGTGTGTGAGTGTGTGCCCAGACCTTCCTGCTGGTTCTTATATATATATATATATATGTTAGTTCTCAGTATTCCTACTGTTCTGCCTTCTGATTGGACCAGCAATAATATGATGTAACTTTTGAGTCTTCAACTATATATGGAACGAAGCCTCTTTTCCTAACTCAGAATAATTTAAGGTTGAATCACATCAACGTACGTAACCAGGATACAATTTCTGCAACAAGAAGCCTGGCTTGACAGAGATCTATTTTCGCCACTTTTAATCAGGGCTGTGGAGTCGGAGTTGGAGTCGAGGAGACGAAGTCGGGGCAATTTTGGGCACTTGGAGTTGGAGTCGTGGTTTCATAAACTGAGGAGTCGGAGTCGGGTGATTTTTGTACAAAATCCACAGCTTTGTTAAATATTAGACTAAGGAGTCGGAGTCGAGGAGTCAGTCGAGGCCATTTTGGTTACCCGGAGTTGGAGTCGGAGTCATGGTTTCATAAACTGAGGAGTCTGAAGATTTTTGTACCAACTCCACAGCCCTGCTTTTAATGACGAATGGTCTTGACATCTGTGACCTTAAATTCCACAAGGAAAGGACCGTACCCTAAGCTCAGAAGACTTCTGAAAGTTAATTTTAAACCAAGTTAGCATTATATACTGTATATCCATTAACCAATATTGTATAAGTATCACTATATTAAACAATAGCTTTGATATCTCAATCTCATGACATCGTACAGATATAATTTCCCATCCGGCAGGGCCCTTAGCCGAATGTAGAAATCAAAATCCATCAATCACATATCGTTTGATTAAAATCTTAAAACATTCTACATATAACAGTATCCCAGGACGACCTCCACTCCTCTATGGGTCTTGCGCTCTTTAGATCCTAATTCCATTTCTTGACATATGTATGAACAAAATTATCAGGTGGGCTATTTAAAGCAGAATAAAAGGTGCTGATAAGGCCACAGCCTCCTGGGTTCTGCATACATGCTCTTTCAAAACAGGAAAGGGAAATATCCTGATCCTGCCAGGAGGGAGTTAATCCAATGTTTCAGCTGGCGCTATCTGAAGTATTCAGAATTCTGAATGTGATGCTATTCTTGGAGGTCAGACCAGTCTGAACCAGGAGCAATTTTTTAGAAGACCACCAGCGGAATGCAGTTGGACTATCTTATGCCGGAGCAAAAAGTGGGTTTTCAAGTATAGGCAATAAAGGGAGTGTGGGAGATACAAAGCCTTGGGAATATTTGAAAGAATCCCATACAGAGAGTAAATGCTTAAAGATTTTACCCAATGTAGGGGGTCTAGACTTAGGAGGGAGCCATGTTGGGCATTGAACTGATTGTGAGGCTGCTGCTACAATTTCAAAAACAGACCAGAGTAGCATTTTGGACACTTGTAAAGGGCAACCAGAGGGGTAATTTGAGCAGCCCGGTAATACTTAATAATGTTTGGGAATCCCAGCCCTCATTGGCTCTTATGCACAAATAGGGTAGGTCTAGATACCCTGGGCCTAGAGGCACCCCAGATGAAATTCACTAATTTGGTTTGTAAGAGCCTTAAAAAGTGTGGAGGAACTCTGACAGGGAGGAGGCGAAATAAAGGATTTTAGGTAGGAGAGTAATTTTTGTGGAATGAACTCTTCCCAACCAGGACAATTGTAGGGAAGACCATTTAATTATTAAAGTGGAAATTTGTTTAGAGAGATGGTAGTAGTTAGCTTGATAGAGGGAGTCATAACTTGGAGTAAGGTGAATCCCTAAATAATCCAAATGGACTTAAATGGGGAATCTTTAATTAGGGAGGACCAAGAGTTAAGAGTTACTGTCCATCGAAATGTTCATGAGGACTGATTTATGGGGGTTTATGGTCAGACCAGACAGCGGTGAAAACTTATTTAAGATCGTCATTAAGTGCGGAATGGAAGACTGGGGGTCAGTGACAAATAGCAACATGTTGTCAGCAAAGAGGTTGATCTTATGCTGTGTACCTGCCACTTCAAGACCCTGAACCTCAGCTGCATCTCTGATTACCCGTGCCAATAGTTCCATGGCGAGAATGAACAAGATGGGGGAGAGGGGGCACCCCTGCCGTGTCCCTCTCTCTATGTGAAAAGTATTTGAAGAGTAACCTGCATATTGTACTCTGGCTGTAGGCTAGGAGTAAAGGGCTTGTATCCAATTAATGAATGGAGAGCAAAGACCCCAGCGAAGCAATACAAAATGTAAATAGTCCCATGAGAGGGTATCGAATGCCTTGTATATATCAAGGCTGAGACATACTCCTGGGATACGTCTAGCTCGCAAGCATTCAAATACTTGAATAGCGCAAAATACAGCATCTATGGCTTGCCGGCCAGAGACAAAACCCACTTGGTCCTTGTGTATCATATTATTGTAATGATCTGCTCAGCTGTCTGCACAGGCAGACAGCTGTTTGTCCATTCTTCAGGTCTGAGGGCTGCAGGTCTCTGGAAAAGAGACCTGTCTTCGCTTTGCAAGTTTCAGAGTTGCTCTGCTGGTGAGGAATTTGCATACACTTGTCATGCAAATTGCTTAGCTGTTTCCTCTGATGGCTTGCAGTATAAAAAACATTTCTTCCCAGAATTCCTTGCTGGTCATGATGGTTTGTTCCTGCTAACTTGCCTGGAGTCTCAACCCTCTGCTCATTGTTGGTTATTATTGCTAGCTTAGAGTAGATTCCATTTGGGAGTGCTCCTTGCATTCCTGTTTAGTGCAGTTAGGATTGTGTATATTTGTACTGCCTATTCTGTCGTGTCTTGTTCTTGCGATTGCACTGTCGCCAGCGGTTGGCGGTAGCAAATCGTTTTGTCTGTTGGGATTGCACTTGCTGTTGCGGAGGAGCAGTGGATCCATTCTGAATTGCTCTTTCTGTCTGTCTCGTCTGGTACGAACGCTTGCTGTAGGCTCGGTGAGGTAACCATCTAGCAAGCGTTCGCGTTCTCTATTTCGTGTTTGTGTTACATTGGTTAGTTAGGGTAGCAACCTTCTCACTGGGCGCCTAACGCACGGTGATCGTGTCTTAAACGCGTTCGCTGTTGCGAATGAGTGCGGTGTTCACGTTTAGCTAGCGTTTGTTATTTTCCTTGATGTTCTGATCGTTGTTATTTGCTATGTCTTTCTTGCTACACTTGTGCTCTGTCTAATTCGGTCTTGTGTCACTTTTGGCAATCGCCACTCTTGCGATTGCGTTCCCACTTCGTTTCTGTTGTTGTGTGTTCACCGTCACTGGGTGGCGACTAGATTGGTGGACACACATACGTTCTGTCTCTGTGCTCTCTCTCTTTAAGGGCTATCTTGCCCTGCATTGCTTCAACTCGTACAATTCCCATCTGACATCTGTGGCCGTGCAGAGGCTGTGTTCGTCTGCACTCCACAGCTCTATCTGCTGGTGGGAATTTGATGCATCTGAGGTGAAGTGGAGCGCTATCTATTTACACAAAACAGACTCTGCCGGTGGGAATTGCCCTCTACAGGTGCATTGCACCCAAGCTGGGTTCTGTCAAATTACACGCTTGTGGAGGATTTCCGCAGTGTCGGCGCGCATCTTGTGCGCTGACCACGGAGATCATTCCCCAATCGTTACAATTATCAAGAAAGCATTTAGCCTCGTGGCCAAGATTTTGCTCAGTAATTTCACATCGACATTTAAAAGAGATATGGTGAAGGATTGTGGAATAGCCGCCGCGTGCCCTGACGGCATGGCGGCTACTTCCGCGTCCAGCCAGGCGGTCTACGCGCGGAGACATGTGTCTGATGTGATACAGCCTTCCTGTGCACATAGGCTGAGGAATACACGCGCGCGGAGAGACAGAAGCTTTATGGGAAGCAGAGAGGGATCAGCAGACTCCCCTGGTCAGCTGATCCCAGGATGGATGCGGATTGGCTGGAAGGGACTGGGCGGCGCTGATCAGCGCTGCACTATATAACCTCTCGTCCCTCAGTCTCACGTTGTCTGCCGTTGCGAATGCTTTATGTGTTAGCACACAGACATTAGTCAGATCCTACAGTGTGTTAGAACCGGGAAGGACATGGGAATTCACACTGAGCTAGATTACTGTCTCAATACTATGTTATGCTTTAGACTAGTTCCAGGGTGTTGTGACTACGGACCTCACACCCAAGCCTAGGATACTGTGTCAATGCTATGTTATGCTTTAGACTCGTTCCAGGGTGTTGTGACTACGGACCTCACACCCAAACCTAGGATACTGTCTCAATGCTATGTTATGCTTTAGACTAGTTCCAGGGTGTTGTGACTACGGACCTCACACCCAAGCCTAGGATACTGTCTTAATGCTATGTTATGCTTTAGACTAGTTTCAGGGTGTTGTGACTACGGACCGCAAACCCAAGTCTAGGATACTGTGTCAATGCTATGTTATGCTTTAGACTAGTTCCAGGGTGTTGTGACTACGGACCTCACACCCAAGCCTAGGATACTGTATTATGCTATGTTATGAGCTAGACTAGTTCCAGGGTGTTGTGAATACGGATCTCACACCCAAGACTAGCACTGTGTACTTGCATTACCTTAGCCCGCCACTAGGGTGTAGAGAGCTAGGATCTCACATCTAGTTAGGGCAAGTTTGTTCATATTCGCAGCAGGGCATCCTGCAACCAGGCTCAGGCCCCTCTCCTAGGGTGCCTTTAGCCTATAGGGATTCACCCACAGTCTGGGGTGCATTCCCTTCTTCTTCTTACCTCCAGCTCCGCTGGTGGTTTTCACTCACATCAAACACTCATATCTCAGGTGTCCAGAGGTTAGACATACCTGGATTATTGGTGATACTGCAGATCATCCATAATCTGGTGTATATCTGCATTACTGGTGATTCTGCAGATCACTAATAATCAGATTCTCTCTGTGTGTTGACACCCATCGTTACAGAACGGCAGACCAAAACAATATGGACGCACTTGACAGTCGTCTGCTTGCACTCACCACCTCGGTGGAGAATTGCATCAGCATGCTGGATAGTCATCAGAACCAGATCAATGCCTTGTCTGTGTCTATACAAGCCCTTCAGACGACTGTTAACGCAGTGCGATCCCCTCTTGTTACAGACTTACGTATGCCTGTGCCCGAGAAGTTTTCTGGTCATAGATCTGACTTTCGAAACTTTAAAAATCGAGTGTTGTATTGAGACCTAATGCGTCAGGTGCTGTCGCACAGAGAATTATCTTTATTAAGACACTGTTGACTGGGGATTCCCAGACCTGGGCCTATGGCCTTCCACCAGGGAATGGGGCCCTGACCTCTCTAGAGGGATTTTTTAAAGCTATGGCTATTATTTGTGATGATCCGGACTTTGCTTCGACTGCTGAGCGGAAGCTCAAGATGTTGCGGCAAGGCAAAGATTCGGTAGAGACTTATGCAGCTGAGTTCAGGAAGTGGGCGGTGTCAGCTAGATGGGGCTAATTTGCGTTATTGGATTGCTTTTTGTCAGGATTATCAGATGCAGTGTCTAATCTGATGTTGGGATATCCTGAGCCAAAAACTATAGATGAAGCCATTTCTCTAGCGATCAGAGTGGACCGTCGCCTACGGTACCAGAGACAAAGTCGGGGCAGGAGTAGTGTGAGATACGTTTCCTATGCTTCTTCGCCACCTACGTCACCTCCCCCTGAACCCATGCAGATTGGACGGTCAAAATTGTCCAGGGTCGAGCAGAGTCGTAGAAAGGCTGAACAACTCTGCTCGTACTGTGCAGAGGAGGGTCATAAAGTACAGAACTGTCCCAAAAAATCAGGAAACGCTGCCGCCTAGGAGTGGTCAGAGGTAACACCCTAGGCGCACAGAATTTACCTCTTAAAGACGATCGATTGCTCCTCCCATCGGACATTGTATGTGTTGGAAGGACTAAGACAGAATCATTTGTTTGCCAAACTGGAAAAGTGCATTTTTGAGGTGACCTCTGTTGCGTTTTTGGGGTATGTAATATCTACCTCGGGCCTCTCTATGGACCCTGGGAAAGTCTCTGCTGTACTGGATTGGCCACAGCCTGTAGGTCTGAAGGCCCTCCAGAGATTCCTGGGTTTTGCAAATTACTACAGGAGATTTATTAAAGGGTACTCTACAGTGGTTACGCCCCTCACCAGTCTTACCAAAAAAGGGGCTGATACTCACCACTGGTCTGAGGAAGCTCTTACGGCTTTTGAGACACTAAAGAAACTGTTCTGTTCTGCTCCTATCCTGAGACACGTCGTTGTCACCTTCCCGTTCATAGTAGAGGTTGATGCCTCTGAGGTGGGGATGGGGGCTGTGCTGTCTCAGCGTTCCGGTTTGCAGGGTAAACTTCACCCATGCGCCTACTTCTCTCGTAGGTTTTCCCCAGCGGAGAGAAACTACGATATAGGCAACCGAGAACTTCTGGCCATCAAGTTAGCCTTTGAGGAATGGCGACATTGGTTAGAGGGAGCAGAACATGTTATTACAGTTTACACAGATCATAAAAACTTGGAGTACATAGAGAATGCTAAGAGACTCAGTCCCCGACAGGCCCGGTGGTCACTGTTCTTTTCCAGATTCAGTTTTATAATTACGTACACTCCTGGCAGTAAAAACGTTAAGGCTGTTGCCTTGTCCAGGTGTTTCGAGCACGAGACAGCACAGCCCTCGGCACCCGTGACTATTCTGCCTCAGAGGGTGGTTTTTGCAGCCACAGATACCTGGAAGGATTGGGCTGCCACCCTGGCCCCATATCAGCAGGATGTCCCAGAATGAAACCCGAGGGAGTGTTGTTTGTGCCCCTGCCCTTTCGTCTACAGCTCTTACAGCTGTTTCACTCCCATAAGAATGCTGGTCACCCAGGGGCCACCAGGACACAGGATCTCCTTGCCAGGTGTGCTTGGTGGCCATCGTTGGCCACAGATTGTAAGGAGTTTGTAAGAGAGTGTGCTGTGTGTGCTAGGAGCAAACCTTCCCGACAGGCTCCGGTGGGAACTTTACAGCCTTTGCCGGTTCCAAATGAACCGTGGGCCCATCTGTCCATGGATTTTGTGGGTGAACTCCCCAGGTCTGAAGGCATGACTGTCATCTGGGTGGTAGTAGACAGATTCAGCAAGATGGCCCATTTTATTCCTCTGAAAGGACTCCCCTCTGCCCAAGAGCTGGCTAACCTCTTCATCCAGCACATTTTCCGGCTGCATGGCATTCCGGAGAATGTAGTGTCAGATAGGGGAGTCCAATTCGTTTCAAAATTCTGGAGAGCATTTTGTCATCTTATGGGCATGGATCTTGCATTTTCATCAGGCTACCACCCCGCAGACAAATGGCCAGACCGAGAGGGTCAACCAATCCATGGAACAGTTTCTCAGATGCTATGTGGCTGATGCGCAAACAGACTGGGTAAAATTTTTACCTTTCGCGGAGTTTGCGCACAACAACCTGAAAAGTTCTTCCTCCGGGTTTTCCCCTTTTCAGGTAGTGTCGGGAAGGTCCCCTAAGTTTGCTCCTTTGCCAGTGGCATCTACTCCTTTCCCAGCATTTGAGGATTGGCAGGTGGCGTTAAAACAAATTTGGGCTCTGGTGAAAACAAATTTGGGGAAGGCTTTCAAGTCTCAGAAAAAGCAGGCTGACAAGAGACGCTCTGCTGAATGGGACTTTTCACCAGGAGATTTGGTCTGGGTGTCTACGCGACATCTGGCATTGAAACAATTGTCACCCAAATTAGGGCCTAGGTTTGTTGGGCCGTTTCCAGTCACCAAAAGAATGAATGCAGTCACTTATGCTGTTGATCTTCCTACTAGTATGCGAGGTGTAAGATCATTCCACGTGTCATTGCTCAAGTTGGCAGTACAGGTGGATTCCACTCCCCCCCCCCCTTCCCTGTGTTGATTGATGATCAACCAGAGTATGAGGTTGAGAAGATTCTGGACTCCCGGCTGGTGCAAAATTCTGTGCAGTATTTGGTACACTGGAAAGGTTATGGTGTGGAGGATAGAACTTGGGTACCAGAATGCCGCATGCACGCAGAGGAGTTGAGGTAAGAATTCCATGACTTACATCCTGGGAAGCCTGTTGGGAAGTGTCCGGAGTCCACTCCTCGGGGGGGGGGGGGGTGTATTACTGTGAAGGATTGCAGAATAGCCGCCGCGTGCCCTGACGGCGTGGCGGCTACTTCCGCGTCCAGCCCGGCGGTCTACGCGCGGCGACATGTGTCTGATGTGATACAGCCTTCCTGTGCACATAGGCTGAGGAATACGCGCGCGCGGAGAGACAGAAGCTTTATGGGAAGCAGAGAGGGATCAGCTGACTCCCCTGGTCAACTGATCCCAGGATGGATGTGGATTGGCTGGAAGGGACTGGGCGGCGCTGATCAGCGCTGCACTATATAACCTCTTGTCCCTCAGTCTCACGTTGTCTGCCGTTGCGAATGCTTTATGTGTTAGCACACAGACATTAGTCAGATCCTACAGTGTGTTAGAACCGGGAAGGACCTGGGAATCAGGGATGCTCAAATTCGGCTTCGGGAGATATCCGGATTTTTGCTATCCGGATATCTCCCAGTAATGCTGTGCGGGCTGGGCGGGGGGGTCAAGCTTACCTCTCTGACGTCTTCTTCGCTCGTCCCTCGGCGCCTCCCACGATGCGCTCCATGCGCGTCACGTGATTACAAACACTTCCTCCTTCAACCCGGAAGGAGGAAGTGTTTGTAATCAGGTGACCGCCGCTTGGAGCGCATCGTGGGAGGCGCCGAGGGACGAGCGAAGAAGACGTCAGAGAGGTAAGCTTGACCCCCCCCGCCCAGCCCGCACAGCATTACTGGGAGATATCCGGATAGCAAAAATCCGGATATCTCCCGAAGCCGAATTTGAGTATCCCTACTGGGAATTCACACTGAGCTAGATTACTGTCTCAATACTATGTAATGCTTTAGACTAGTTCCAGGTTGTTGTGACTACGGACCTCACACCCAAGCCTAGGATACTGTGTCAATGCTATGTTATGCTTTAGACTAGTTCCAGGGTGTTGTGACTACGGACCTCACACCCAAGCCTAGGATACTGTGTCAATGCTATGTTATGCTTTAGACTAGTTCCAGGTTGTTGTGACTACGGACCTCACACCCAAGCCTAGGATACTGTCTCAATGCTATGTTATGCTTTAGACTAGTTCCAGGGTGTTGTGACTACGGACCTCACACCCAAGTCTAGGATACTGTGTCAATGCTATGTTATGCTTTAGACTAGTTCCAGGGTGTTGTGACTACGGACCTCACACCCAAGCCTAGGATACTGTATCATGCTATGTTATGAGCTAGACTAGTTCCAGGGTGTTGTGAATACGGATCTCACACCCAAGACTAGCACTGTGTACTTGCATTACCTTAGCCCGCCACTAGGGTGTAGAGAGCTAGGATCTCACATCTAGTTAGGGCAAGTTTGTTCATATTAGCAGCAGGGCATCCTGCAACCAGGCTCAGGCTCCTCTCCTAGGGTGCCTTTAGCCTATAGGGATTCACCCACAGTCTGGGGTGCATTCCCTTCTTCTTCTTACCCCCAGCTTCGCTGGTGGTTTTCACTCAAAGTACTACTGTTACATCAAACACTCATATCTCAGGTGTCCAGAGGTTAGACATACCTGGATTATTGGTGATTCTGCAGATCATCCATAATCTGGTGTATATCTGCATTACTGGTGATTCTGCAGATCACTAATAATCAGATTCTCTCTGCTTGTTGACGCCCATCGTTACAGATATGGGCCTAAAGTTATTGACGTCAATCGGGTCTGAATCTGACTTAGGCAGCATAGCGATATCCGCTTGGAAGGAGATTAGATTAGGGGAACAGCCCTCTCTGTACTCCTATTAAAAGTTTGTTTCAATAGTGGAGCTACAGTAGGAGCAAATTTTTTGTAGAATAGGGGTTAAAAGCCATATGGGCCAGGGGTTTTGGAGGATTTAAGAGATTGAATTGCTACCAGGACTTCTTCAGTACCGATTTCAGAGGATACATTTTCAATTACTTCTGGAGATGAGCAGGGAAGATGTATATGTTGGAAAATATGCTTCCAGGCTGGATGGGTCTGGGCGGCCATTGGATTTGTATAGATTTTGGAGAAACTCTTGAAAAAGGGAAACTATTTTATGAGGGTCAGCTGTGGGCAGATGGGAAGGGCTATGGACTCGTAGGATTGGGGGTTTTTCATTTTGTTAGCCAGGAGGGTTTGTGGTTAATTAGCCCAGCGATAGTATGTATTTTTCTGCCACCTGAGATGTTTTTCTAAATTCTCACTCAGCATAGCATCTAACTGTGTGCGGAGCCTGTCCCTAGCTAACTTTAATGATGTAGATGGCATTCAAAGACAAGATGGAGGAGCACCCAGAAGTCAGAAGAATGTCTGTGTGCCTAAATCCCTCAATCACAAGATGGCTGAGTGGCTTGAAAAAGAGCTTACTTGCTCGAAACAGCGGGCTGTCGATGCTATTGCCATTCTTTGATCTTTTTTGCTGACATGTATGTCATTTTAATGACTTATTAATAAAGAGCTGATTTTTTACTTTTATCTTCAGCCTCTTCTGCATCTAATGATGTAAATGGAGAAGATTTCCATCTGCGTTGAGCCTCCTCGTCTTGGGCCGCCAAGTCAGAAATTGCTTGGGTTTTTAGCTTTTTCCGGTGAGAGGCAACACTAATAATGCCACCCCTAACCATGACCTTCAGGGCTTCCCATAAAGTAATTGCTGAGTTCACCGAGCCAACATTATGGTCCAGGTAATCAGAGATGCAGCTTTGGATTTTATAGAGGCAATCTGGGTGCGACAGCAAGGAGTTATTATGCCTCCACTTAAGCGAACAACCTCTGGGGACTAATGAGGAAAGTTGTATTTGTACTGGGTCATGGTCTGACCATGGAACTGTGAGAATTTTGGCTGACTGAACATTTGTAATAAATGGGGAATGTAAGAAAAAGTGGTCAATTCTGCAGAAGTTTCCGTGTGGGTTTGAGTAGAAGGTAAAATCCTTGGTACTAGTGTTTAACTCACGCCAAACGTCAAGCAGGTTCCGGTTGGAAAAAAGCTGCCCGACTGATTGCGAAATGGAGGAAGAAAAGTGTTGGGAAGCTGCTGCAGAATTGGAACCAGTAGCCCTATCCAGATCGGTGTTTAAGACTACGTTTGTATCACCACAGAGAATAAGGATCCCTTCAGCGTGATGATCAATGACCTGGAGAAGATGTGATAGGAAATGGTCCTGGAGCATAGTACGATACTATAGTGACTTTACTGTCAAAAAACGTTCCCTTTAACAGGACATATCTCCCTGTAGGGTTAAGCAGGGAAAAATCACATTTAAAGGGAAGATTTCGCCTAAAGGCAATTGTAACCCCTCACACCCTGTCGGGAGCGCAGGAGTGAAAGGCCAGGGGGAAATGCCGACTGAGATAAGCTGGATGACTGGTCTTGGAGAACCTGGTCTCCTGGAGACAGACGATATTTGCATGGAATGCTCGGTAATAATGAAGAGGGGCAACCTCTTCTGGGGAGAGTTAAAACCTTGAACATTATGTAATTATTTTTAAAGGGAGACTAGCCATGATAGGTTTCTATGGAAAAGCTATAATAATAGAGAAAGGTATAGGGCTGAGAAAATGGGGATACTGGGTGCCAGGTTACCCTGAAATAAAACAAGTGGGAAGGCAGAGCCTTCCGCCATGGGTCCTGTTGGAAACAGAGAAGAGAAATAGAAAAAAAGAAGGAAAAAAGAAGGAAAGAAAAAAAGGAGAAGAAGAAACAATTGAGCCTCTGTACCGTTCCTAGAGCGGAAGGGATAGAAGCAATCTTGAACAATGTTTGGGCCGTCTAACTCGGCGGAAAAGCTCGCCAAGCCCAGGCCATAGAGTAGGCGGAACAAAATTCTGGTGCCTACCCGGGGAGGAGGCCCTCCTCGGCTGCATGGACCATAAAATGATAAACTGACAATTCTAAAGGCATCTAGGATTCAGACATTACAGATATAGTGCTTTGGAAAACAGCCCCTCCCCCACTGAAATAGCAATAAAATGAGTACCATTCCGCTATATTTTAAGTAAAAAGGAAAAAGAACAAAGATTTCAGGAAGTGATTTCAGGTGAAAGCCTTAGACTCGGTGCCCTGAGGATAGTATATGACCGATTGAACGTGGAACCTTCTCGGCCAAACGGTATTAAAGGAAAAAATCGGGAGAAAATAAAAGGCCTTCAACTGAAGTTGCACCACCAGACATCACGTAACCAGATTAACTTAAACTAATGGTGAGCTAAACAGTAAGATCGTGAGCAGTAGTAAACATGAAATGCAGAAAAAACAAGGCTGGGACTACTGTTAGAGACAGCCACAGCCTACTATTGCAAAAAAACAAAGGCATTCTAGTGCAAGGCTTCAATGTATCAGGCCCCCGCGCCTGGGACCTAGACCAAGACAAAATAATTCAGCCTGGATCTGAGGTTGTCGTAGGTAGCTGCCACGGTTATGAGAGCGATGGGATTTAACTGTCTCCCAGAGTGGCTGCGACCTCTCTGACCCCTGACTCCGAGAGGGAGATGGGGCGGGAAGAGAAAGTGTACGTTTCTCAAGCTTCTTTAAGGCTTCTTCGGGTGTAGACACCGTGTGAGTGTTATTGCCATAAGTAAAGATCAACTTGAAGGGGAAACCCCACTTGTACTTAAGGTTGTGCGGCTGTAAAATTTTAATGGCGGGCTTCATGTCTCTGCGACGTTGAATAGTGGCAGGTGCAAGATCAGCAACAATTTGGTATTGGTGCCCCTGGAATTCCAGCTTCTCCTTTGCTCTAGCAGCTTGAGAGTGTCTCTTTTGTTATATAGAAAGTGAATTTTATGACAATGTCTCTAGGAGTACCATCTGGTCTCATGGGCCCGAGGGCCCTATGGATCCTGTCGAACTCCAGCCTTTCTATGGGGAGAGAATGGTCACGCTCCTGAAACAAGGCCGTGGCTGTCGAAGTGAGATCAGTAATGCTCTCTGGAACGCCTCGGATTCACAAATTACCTGTATGGGAACGATTCTCAAAGTCTTCCATGCGAAAATGAGTCTCCCGGAGGTCAGTTTGCTTTCTGCCTATGTCTTTTTCGTGTTCATCGATCACAATGTCAGCATTGTCCATGCGCCTCTCCGGTGATGATATTGTGGCCTGTCACAAATATCTTCAACGGTTGGGCACACCTATAAAGCCAATTGCTGAACTGATGAGATTCATTCTCACCCTTAATTATTACATTTTGGAGAGGACCTCTATTTACTGCAAATGGGAGTGGCAATGGGCTCACGATTTGCACCGCAGTACGCAAATCTCTTCTTGGCAAAGATTGAAGAATACCTTGATACATGCCATATAAAACGTATGGCCTACTTCCATTGTATAGACGATATCTTGATCATCTGGTCTGCAAGTAAGGAAGATCTTATCTAATTTCACAGGAACTTCAATGCCTTCCATCCCACAATCAAACTGAAACTTAGCTACTCACAGGGAGATTCATTTTCTTGACACCACCATATACATCAGAGAGAACAACCTACAAACGTCCATGTACCGCAAACCGACAGATCGTCCCACATGCCTCAGGTATGATAGTTTCCACCCCAAACATATAAATAATTCCATCATTTACAGCCAGGCAAAAAGATGCAATCGGATTTGTTCTGACAGGAATGACAGAGACCAATACCTGGGTTATCTGAAGAAGAATTTCCTTAAACAGGGATACAATCCTCTAATGGCTGAGACCCAAATCAAGAAAGCTAACAACATCCCTAGGACTCCTGGAGTAGAAGCAGAACCAGGAAGAGAGCCGTGTCCCACTGGTGGTCACCTACAACCCACTCCTGGAAATCTTGAGAAAGATTGCAAAAGAACTTTATCCTGTTCTACACAAGGATCAGAAACTGAGAAGTATATTTCCTGAACCCCCCCCGTCCTACCGTTCCGACAGCCACCCAATCCTAAACAGATGATTGTCAGGAGTGCCTTAAATAGGCCAGAACAGAATGGAACATTCCCCTGCTGAGGGAAAAAGTGTGGGACCTGTAAACACATCTATTCCACCGACAGCATACTAATACCAGGTACACAACAGGAATACAAAGTACAAGGCACCTTTTCCTGCGACTCATCTAATCTGGTATAACTGATCATGTGTTCAAAATGCCCCAAAAGAATTTATGTGGGAGAAAGAAGACAACCTCTACGGGATCGCATGAAACACCACAGATTCACTATTAACAGCAGAAAAAAGGATATTACAAAATATACTGATCTCCCAATACCAAAACACTTTTTTTTTTACCTGGACACAGTTTAAACGATTTTCGCGTCACTGTATTAATGGGTGGCTTCAAATCAGAAAACATGAGACTAACACAAGAAACAAAGTTTATACATTGGTTCAAAACTGTGGAAGATGGTTTAAACAAGGACTTCTTTTGCTGGTACGATGGGTTATAAATGCCACAATGTTTTTTATTTTTTTCTATCCTTTCATTTTTTGTGTCATATGCTGGTAAGATGGTGTTTACTGTCACTATTCATTTTATTTGATTTCATTTGCTGGGAAGATGGTTTTAAATGCCACAATTCTCTTTAGCTTAGAATTAATGGTGCATGTAACCAGCCCAGTTACAATTTGAACTCTGAATGTACTATGTCTCCCCATCACCAGAGTCTGCTTCATGTTATGTTGAGGAAACTGTTGATCTTATCAATTTAGTCAGGATGCTTGGGAAAGCCTCCTGAAGTAACAGTTAAAGTACCCCTGAACTGAGAGGGGTAATTGACATGCATACTAAAATCTTGTTTGTGGTGCTGTGATGTAGGGCACAGCACCAGCCTCATGTTCCTGCGTCCACAGGGGTCCCTGCAATATCATTCGAAATCTTCGACTGGTACAGAACGTCAAAAACGGTCAGGAGGAAGTGGCAGTTTCCTCCCCTGTTGCCCCTAGCAATGCCCGCAATCATGCTCTGTGGCTGCTGCTTTATCCTGGAACGGTTTAAAAAAAGCATCAGATCATAACTCACCTACTCCGCTTTCCAAGTGCTGCCTTTGCCGTCCTGTCAGCGCCTCCAATCAGCCGCAGTGTCACTCGTAAGCACTGGTATCTTCACAGCAATGGCGCTGACCTGGAAGTACTTTGTGTTGGTATTTCCGGGTCAGCCCCATTGCTGTGAAGATACCGGTGCATACATGTGACACTGCGGCTGATTGGAGGTGTTGACAGGACGGCAAAGGCAGAGCTTGGAAAGCAGAGTAGGGGAGTTATGAATTGATACTTTTTTCATAAACCTGCTCATAACGGCATAGAAGTCATCTAATTTTATTTATTTATGTTTGCTAAAGAATGTTTCTCCTCTGTATGTCAGTATATATAAGCTGTGTTTTTCAGTTTTTGTCAGGAACCAAGTCTGTCGAAAGGTTACTGTTTATTCATCTCTAAGTTAGCCAATAATGGACAGAAAACGAAGAGTTGTGGTCAATGGATCATATTCAAACTGGGTGACTGACGGAAGTGCGGGGACCTGGTACCGGCGCTGCAGAAGATTTAGGAAAGTATTCTTTACAGTTAGAGTGATTAAAATGTGGAATGAATTGCTACGGGAAGTAGTTATGGCAAATTCTATATCTGCGTTTAAGGGTGGATTAGATGTTTTTTTTGTGTTGAAAGACATCCATGGCTATAATTACTAGGTCATTTCTGGTGGTGTTGATCCAGGGATTTTAATTGATTGCCATCTGGAGTCGGGAAGGATTTTTTTCCCCTTTTGGGGCTCATTGGACCATGCCTTGTAAGGGTTTTTTGCCTTTCTCTGGATCAAAAGGGATATGTGAGGGTGCAGGCTAGGGTTGTACTTAATTTTCTGATTGAACTTGATGGATGTCTTTTTTCAACCCAAATAACTATGTAACAATGTATTACACCATATTAGTATACAGTAGTAATAAAAAGTATGTGAACCCTTTGAAATAATATGGATTTCTGTAGAAATTGATCATAAAATGTGATCTGATCTTCATCTAAGTCACAACAATAGACAATCACAGTCTGCTTAAACTAATACCACACAAATAATTAAATATTTCCATACTTTTTATTGCTCTGTATAATGCTTAAATATTAACCATTACTGCCACCGTGACGTGAGCCTCACGTCCGTGGCAGGTGCTGCTGTAGCCGTAGGGACGTGAGGCTCACACCTGTGCAGCCTGTGGGGCTGTAGCCCGCGATTGCCATGGTCCTAGCGTCAGGGGGGATTGGTGGCAGGGAACAGAAGTCCACTGAGCCAATTCGTGCATGTCCGCCAAGAATGATCAATGTTTTTGTTGAACAACAGTGATAAATCTCAAATGGTTCAGCTGCGCTGCCTCCCGCTCGCTTGTTTCTGCCGGTCCCGATCGTTAGATTTATGAATGGGAACACTGTAACACATTACTTTCTATCAAGCGTACTTATTGTACGCTTATCGAAAACAATGTGCAAGGACATCTTCTGGCCAAATAGTAAAATTCATTGTGAAAAAGTCGCCATCGCAAAAAAAGTCAACACAAATAATGCACTGTGAGTACGGATCTTCAAGCACACTGATGTGGTTCAAGGAACTCATGATCCCTTGCACTAATCATTGCCTTGGGGGGACAGAAACACCTTTTTTAACCACTTAAGCCCGAAGGGTTGAAATTTTTTTTACATCTGAACAACTTTCACCCACCATTCATTTGCCAATAACTTTATCACTACTCATCACAATTAATTGATCTATATCTTGTTTTTTCCGCCACCAATTAGGCTTTCTGTGGGTGGTATATTTTGCTAAGAGCCACTTTACTGTAAATGCATTTTAACAGGAAGAATAAGAAAAAAATGGAAAAAATTCATTATTTCTCAGTTTTCAGCCATTATAGTTTTAAAATAATACATGCCTCCATAATTAAAACTCACGTATTGTATTTGCCCATATGCCCCGGGTATTTCACCGTTAAAATTATGTCCCTATCACAATGTATGGCGACAATATTTTATTTGGAAATAAAGGTGCATTTTTTCCGTTTTGCGTCCATCACTGTTTAGAAGCCCATAATTTATTAAATCATATTGATACACTCCTTTGACATGCATATTTAAAAAGTTCAGACCCTTAGGTAACTATTTGTTTTTTTTTTGTTTTTTTTATTGTAATTTTTTTTTTTTTTTAATTTAAACTTGTATGTGGGTATATTTTGGTGTGGGAGGTAAACAGGTTTTTTTTTAATATATTTATATGTTTAATTTGATTTTTTTTTTTTCAGGTGTAATTTGCTATTTGGCCACAAGATGGCCAGAATCAAAAAGTCCTGGGAGCGATCGATCTCGCTCCCAGGCAGAAGAAAGGAGCCCAGAGCTCAGAAAAGCCGCAGCATCTGAAGAGACGCTGTCGGCTTTTCTCCGGGTGGGTCCGATCAGCGAAAGGGATTTATAATCCCTTTCACTGATCGGTGGGCTAGCGGCCAACAGCGGGGGCGCGCACGGGGGGGCCCGCGGGAGCGCGCGCGACCCGCGGGAGTGCGCGCAGCCCAACTGGACGAGAAATCTCGTCCAGTTGGGCTTAAGTGGTTAAAATTTATTTTTTTCACTATTTTTTTATTTTTACCTTTTGTAAACTTTTTTTTTTTTCAGTGAACTCTGTTACTAGCAGTAACAGTGCTCATTGAGGACTGATTGGTCAATGGATCATTCACATGATCCCTTTGTCCAATCACTGCAGCCACAATGGTCAAGGAATCACGTGATCCCTTTGCCTAATCAGTGGTGCAGGTCTGGGGTCATGTGCACTTGCGCGGGTGCATTTACAGGTAGTAAATACTTCCTGTATGGCCGTGCTTTTCAGTGACCGCTGTTACACTTGTAACAACAATCATTGCGGCTTTGGGGGCGCCAATTGGGTAGAGGGACCACACGGTCCCTTGTTACGATCGGTAGTGCAGCGGGCATGCACGCATCTCCTGAATCGGGACCGTTCTGAAGGCTTGAGCAGCCTCCTTTTTGGACATAGGAGATATATCCAGGAGGCTTAAAGAGAATCTGTACTCTAAAATTCTTACAATAAAAAGCATACCATTCTCTTCATTATTTTCTCCTGTGCCCCTCTGTGCTGTCTCTGCCACTCCCTGCTACAATCCTGGCTTGTAATTGCCACTTTTAGGCAGTGTTTACAAACAGACATGGCTTCTAACCAGAGTATGATAGGCTGCGAACAGCTTACTGTGTGACTCATGCAGAGCTTGGAGAGGGTGTGTAAAGCTTCTGCCAATGACAAGCAGTGCTGCACGTTCCACACATTCCAGCCTGAGCCCGACAGAGGAAAGAAGATAAGATTTATTACAGAGACAGTGCAACTAGGAAAGGTTGCAGTAAGAAAGACTACATTAGAACAGGCATACGAACTTATAGGATAGAAGAAATAAGGCTCAAAATGTGTTAGAATCTCTTTAAGTGGTTAATCAACCTTATGCTTTTTTTTTTTTTATCCAGTAAGGGCTGGTTCACACTGAGCTTTTTTTGTTTTGTTTTGTTTTGAAATACTTTTTTTTTTATTTACACTGAGCTTTTTGTAAGCGCTTGTGATTTGAAAAGCTCTTGCTAATTTAATACTACGTGTTTGTTCTCACTTAAGCATTGTGATTTTATTAAAATCCTCCATAGCATTGCATTAGCAACAGCTATTAAAATTACTTGCACTACAGAAGCTCTTGCAGTGTGAAGCAGGCCTAAATGCTAACAAAAATTCAGACCAACTTGCAGTGCACAAAAGACACTGACAGCGTTGCCAGGAAGCAGAGCGTACCGAGTGGGGAAGGGGAGGCATATGAAATCATAGCCTCTTAGTTTGTGCTGCTTCTTTCAGTTCCACTGCAAGAGCCGTTGCAGTTTAGCTTTGCCGCTTATGACCATAAATCAAATGTTCAGAGAAGCGTTTTGTATCTCCACTCTCCAGCGGGAATGACATAAGCAGATAAGGCAACAGCCCTTTCAACTGCATTCCTGGGATTTATGGTTCCTGATTGACAAAAAGTAAACTTAAGTAAATCCCAGGAATGCAAAAGAGGAAGCACACTATACAGTGCTCTGGAAGGCTGAAGAAAAGGCAGAGTGTATTACTGTGTACTGCCAGTCTGCTGCACAACAAAAATACTCAGAAGTGTATAGAGTATAAATGCTTTAAAGATCACAAATACAAGGTGATAATCAGAGCCATTGCTGACTTGTGTATATTTTTCTCACACTCTCGCTGCTACTGACTAGCAGGATGGGAGACCTTTGAGTGTCCCGCCCATCTTCATTGGTATTCATTGCTCTTTCATGCTGCTGATAAAAGAGACAGCCAGGTGATCATCAGAATTAGACGGGTGGGAGCACCCGGCTAAAAGAGCTTGGGGAGAACACTGCTTTGCAGTTTTTCCCTCATATGCGAATCTACGTAGAGCAATATCCATCTCTGCTGATTTCGTCCAGAAAGCTAATGTGAAAAGCCCATGCACCTAAACTTCATATGCATTATGGCATAAGATTGTGCCAGTTGGAGTAAGACCCCCAGTATCCAAAAAAGGCGGGAATTGCTTGATTCAGGATATGTGTGCGTGTTGGTTGCTTGAGAAGTCCTAGTGCATTCTGATGCAGAAGAGGACACATGGGTTCACAGGGGGACACAATAATTAGGGGAGAACATTTACAAGATGCTCCTGGAACATGGACACACCAGGTTTAATAAATATACTTTTTTCCTTGAGGGACAATTTACATTGACAAAATCAGCAACGTGGCCTCCAGCTGCTCGGTTATAGGTCACATCAATGATATACTACTTGCCAGTGTATCTCAACTTCCTCTGAATGACTGGTTTGTTATGAAATTCACATAGGGGTCAATTTTATAAAAGGCTGTGCGTTAAAAAAAATGTGTTTGGGAAAATACCACATTTGGTATTTTAGACTTTTGTGTGCTAATTCATAAACCTTTTCTCATCTGCGATAGAAATGCGGTCATTTACCGAACTAAACTGTCGGTAACATGAGAAGAGTAGCTGGCTGAGTTGTTACATTTGCTGTTTTTCGTGCAGAGACAGCATTACAATAAAAGAGGCTTCTTAACGTCAATTTAGATGTGCATGTTTTGTTATACTGCCTCTGCTTGCCCTGAATCTGCTCTGAACCGGTCTATTATGCTGGGTACACACCATAAGTTTTTCCTCTCGATAGATGGATTCAATAGATAATTTCCGATATGTCCGATATTCCTTCCGATCAATTCTGCGCTCAATTTCTCATAGAAGTGAATGGAAAAAGATAAGAAAAACGAGCGGAAGATAAGAGAATCGAGTGCAGAATTGAACAGTAAAATCGATCGGGTGGAAAATCGAATGGAAAAACGTATCGTGTGTACCCAGCATTAGTCTTTCTAAACAATCTATTTAATTGCCACAGCATGCATAGAGGAAACACCAGCACCTGCAGAGAGCCTCTGAGGACGCTCAGTGAGCGAAACGGTCGTCAGGCCCTACACTGCTCCCACCATACCCCGCAGCATTTGAAGGACCTGGTAGGACTGTTTAATTATGACATTCACAATCCTTTATATGTAATCCATGTGTATTTTTGAAAAGCCGCAAGAATAAAGCTTTTTTAGTGGAATGCAAGTGCAAAACTGCTCCTTTCTTTTTTTCTCTTTTTCCTCTATGCATGCTGTTGTTTTGGTTTTGAGCACGCATGGTCCACTATCCAGCAGTGGCTGGATAGTGTAATGGTTAAGGGCTCTGCCTCTGACACAGGAGACCTGGGTTCAAATCTAGGCTCTGCCTGTTCAGTAAGCCAGCACCTATTTCAGTAAGGAGTTTCTTGGGCAAGTCTCCTTAACACTGCTACTGCCTACTGAGTGCGCTCTAGTGGCTGCCTCGCAAGCGCTTTGAGTCCGACAGGAGAAAGGTGCTATACAAATACTGCCATTATTATTTACCCTGCCTGGTCTGTACTCCGGATGTTCTCAGTGTTGTTCATATACCCTCATAGTAACACACTAGCGGTGTAGTGCCCGTCTACTTTTTTCTATCAATTATCATCTTAATTGCCACAGCTTAGTACGTCAAGAAACTTTACACATGCCAGGCTTTGCGATGTTCACCTCCAGCAAATACACATCTGAAAAACAGGAACCCAATAGGTTAACCACACCCTAAAGCAGTGGTTCTCAAACTTTTCCGGGTCAAGGCACCCTTGATGACTCTGAAATTTTTTCAAGGCACCCCTTAGCAAAAATAATTATGGTTGCCATATTTTGCATTAAATATTGCCAAACTACTGTATATGTATTACAAACACCATATGAAATATTCCCCCTCTAGTTACATAGCATCCCAGTTAGGCAGGCAGTGTCCCCCCTTAAGGTAGGTAATGAAAAGCTTAAGTTAGGAAATGTCCCCCTTTAGATAGGCTTCATCCATGTTACACCTCTAGTGGTCCCCTTTAGTGTCCCCCTTTGTCCCTACCAGGTGGTCAGTGTTCCCCTTTAGTTAGGCAACATACCTCTTTAGGTAGGCAGTAGCCCCATTTAGATGGGCAACAACCCCTTTTAGGCAGACAATTACCTCCTTTTAACACCCCTGCCTTTCTTTAGGAAAGCAACATACCCCCCAGACTGATTTATGTTTGCAAGTTAAAGGAGGACTCTGCCTTATTATGCTTAGGGATTTATAGAAGGGTCTCTGAGTAATCATGTTTGATGATTTAGAGGGGAGAGTCCTGCCTTAAATCCCCAAGCATAATAAGGCAGACTATCCCCTAAATTCATAGATAAAATTATGCAGCACTTCCCCTTTCAAATACCAAAAATAATGTGGTATAGTTCCTCAAACATACTTAGGAGTTCCCCTCTAAGAAATGTACTGAGGGTGCTGGAGAGAAAAGAGCAGGGTGAGGGGTGCTAGGAGCAGAGTGTGAGGGTGCTAGGAGCAGAGTGAGGGGTGCTAGGAGCAGAGTGTGAGGGGTGCTAGGAGCAGGGTGAGGGGTGCTAGGAGCAGAGTGTGAGGGTGCTAGGAGCAGAGTGGAGCAGAGTGTGAGGGTGCTAGGAGCAGAGTGTGAGGGTGCTAGGAGCAGAGTGTGAGGGTGCTAGGAGCAGAGTGTGGGGTGCTAGGAGCAGAGTGTGAGGGTGCTAGGAGCAGGGTGAGGGGTGCTAGGAGCAGAGTGAGGGGTGCTAGGAGCAGAGTGTGAGGGTGCTAGGAGCAGAGTGTGAGGGTGCTAGGAGCAGAGTGTGAGGGTGCTAGGAGCAGAGTGTGAGGGTGCTAGGAGCAGAGTGTGAGGGTGCTAGGAGCAGGGTGAGGGGTGCTAGGAGCAGAGTGTGAGGGTGCTAGGAGCAGAGTGGAGCAGAGTGTGAGGGTGCTAGGAGCAGAGTGGAGCAGAGTGTGAGGGTGCGTGGAGCAGAGTGGAGCAGAGTGTGAGGGTGCGTGGAGCAGAGTGGAGCAGAGTGTGAGGGTGCTAGGAGCAGAGTGTGAGGGTGCTAGGAGCAGAGTGTGAGGGTGCTAGGAGCAGAGTGTGAGGGTGCTTGGAGCAGAGTGTGAGGGTGCTTGGAGCAGAGTGTGAGGGTGCTTGGAGCAGAGTGCAGTGTTGCCAACTCATCCCTTTAAATACGGACGCTTATGAATTATACATGTCTTGTGGCTAGTTAAATGCAGTTTAGGCACTGATTATCTGTGAGAAGGCCCAGAACCTGTATAAATTAGATGTGTCAGTATTTAAAGGGATGAGTTGGCAACCCTGGCAGAGTGTGAGGGTGCTTGGAGCAGAGTGTGAGGGTGCTTGGAGCAGAGTGTGAGGGTGCTTGGAGCAGAGTGTGAGGGTGCTTGGAGCAGAGTGTGAGGGTGCTTGGAGCAGAGTGTGAGGGTGCTTGGAGCAGAGTGTGAGGGTGCTTGGAGCAGAGTGTGAGGGTGCTTGGAGCAGAGTGTGAGGGTGCTTGGAGCAGAGTGTGAGGGTGCTAGGAGCAGAGTGTGAGGGTGCTAGGAGCAGAGTGTGAGGGTGCTTGGAGCAGAGTGTGAGGGTGCTTGGAGCAGAGTGTGAGGGTGCTTGGAGCAGAGTGTGAGGGTGCTTGGAGCAGAGTGTGAGGGTGCTTGGAGCAGAGTGTGAGGGTGCTAGGAGCAGAGTGTGAGGGTGCTAGGAGCAGAGTGTGAGGGTGCTAGGAGCAGAGTGTGAGGGTGCTAGGAGCAGAGTGTGAGGGTGCTAGGAGCAGAGTGTGAGGGTGCTAAGAGCAGGGTGTGAGGGTGCTAAGAGCAGGGTGAGGGGTGCTTGGAGCAGAGTGTGAGGGTGCGTGGAGCAGAGTGGAGCAGAGTGTGAGGGTGCTAGGAGCAGAGTGGAGCAGAGTGTGAGGGTGCTAGGAGCAGAGTGTGAGGGTGCTAGGAGCAGAGTGTGAGGGTGCTAGGAGCAGAGTGTGGGGTGCTAGGAGCAGAGTGTGAGGGTGCTAGGAGCAGGGTGAGGGGTGCTAGGAGCAGAGTGAGGGGTGCTAGGAGCAGAGTGTGAGGGTGCTAGGAGCAGAGTGTGAGGGTGCTAGGAGCAGAGTGTGAGGGTGCTAGGAGCAGAGTGTGAGGGTGCTAGGAGCAGAGTGTGAGGGTGCTAGGAGCAGGGTGAGGGGTGCTAGGAGCAGAGTGTGAGGGTGCTAGGAGCAGAGTGGAGCAGAGTGTGAGGGTGCTAGGAGCAGAGTGGAGCAGAGTGTGAGGGTGCGTGGAGCAGAGTGGAGCAGAGTGTGAGGGTGCGTGGAGCAGAGTGGAGCAGAGTGTGAGGGTGCTAGGAGCAGAGTGTGAGGGTGCTAGGAGCAGAGTGTGAGGGTGCTAGGAGCAGAGTGTGAGGGTGCTAGGAGCAGAGTGTGAGGGTGCTTGGAGCAGAGTGTGAGGGTGCTTGGAGCAGAGTGTGAGGGTGCTTGGAGCAGAGTGCAGTGTTGCCAACTCATCCCTTTAAATACGGACGCTTATGAATTATACATGTCTTGTGGCTAGTTAAATGCAGTTTAGGCACTGATTATCTGTGAGAAGGCCCAGAACCTGTATAAATTAGATGTGTCAGTATTTAAAGGGATGAGTTGGCAACCCTGGCAGAGTGTGAGGGTGCTTGGAGCAGAGTGTGAGGGTGCTTGGAGCAGAGTGTGAGGGTGCTTGGAGCAGAGTGTGAGGGTGCTTGGAGCAGAGTGTGAGGGTGCTTGGAGCAGAGTGTGAGGGTGCTTGGAGCAGAGTGTGAGGGTGCTTGGAGCAGAGTGTGAGGGTGCTTGGAGCAGAGTGTGAGGGTGCTTGGAGCAGAGTGTGAGGGTGCTTGGAGCAGAGTGTGAGGGTGCTTGGAGCAGAGTGTGAGGGTGCTTGGAGCAGAGTGTGAGGGTGCTTGGAGCAGAGTGTGAGGGTGCTTGGAGCAGAGTGTGAGGGTGCTTGGAGCAGAGTGTGAGGGTGCTTGGAGCAGAGTGTGAGGGTGCTAGGAACAGAGTGTGAGGGTGCTAAGAGCAGGGTGTGAGGGTGCTAAGAGCAGGGTGAGGGGTGCTTGGAGCAGAGTGTGAGGGTGCGTGGAGCAGAGTGGAGCAGAGTGTGAGGGTGCTAGGAGCAGAGTGTGAGGGTGCTAGGAGCAGAGTGTGAGGGTGCTAGGAGCAGAGTGTGAGGGTGCTAGGAGCAGAGTGTGAGGGTGCTAAGAGCAGGGTGAGGGGTGCTAGGAGCAGAGTGGAGCAGAGTGTGAGGGTGCTAGGAGCAGAGTGTGAGGGTGCGTGGAGCAGAGTGGAGCAGAGTGTGAGGGTGCTAGGAGCAGAGTGTGAGGGTGCTAGGAGCAGAGTGTGAGGGTGCTAGGAGCAGAGTGTGAGGGTGCTAGGAGCAGAGTGTGAGGGTGCTAGGAGCAGAGTGTGAGGGTGCTAAGAGCAGGGTGAGGGGTGCTAGGAGCAGAGTGGAGCAGAGTGTGAGGGTGCTAGGAGCAGAGTGTGAGGGTGCTAGGAGCAGAGTGGAGCAGAGTGTGAGAGTGCTAGGAGCAGAGTGGAGCAGAGTGTGAGGGTGCTAAGAGCAGGGTGAGGGGTGCTTGGAGCAGAGTGTGAGGGTGCTAGGAGCAGAGTGGAGCAGAGTGTGAGGGTGCTAGGAGCAGAGTGGAGCAGAGTGTGAGGGTGCGTGGAACAGAGTGTGAGGGTGCTGGGAGCAGGGTGAGGGGTGCTAGGAGCAGAGTGTGAGGGTGCTAGGAGCAGAGTGGAGCAGAGTGTGAGGGTGCGTGGAGCAGAGTGTGCTAGGAGCAGAGTGGAGCAGAGTGTGAGGGTGCTAGGAGCAGGGTGAGGGGTGCTAGGAGCAGAGTGTGAGGGTGCGTGGAACAGAGTGTGAGGGTGCTGGGAGCAGGGTGAGGGGTGCTAGGAGCAGAGTGTGAGGGTGCTAGGAGCAGAGTGGAGCAGAGTGTGAGGGTGCGTGGAGCAGAGTGTGCTAGGAGCAGAGTGGAGCAGAGTGTGAGGGTGCTTGGAGCAGAGTGTGAGGGTGCTAGGAGCAGAGTGTGAGGGTGCTAGGAGCAGAGTGTGAGGGTGCTAGGAGCAGAGTGTGAGGGTGCTAGGAGCAGAGTGTGAGGGTGCTAGGAGCAGAGTGTGAGGGTGCTAAGAGCAGGGTGTGAGGGTGCTAAGAGCAGGGTGAGGGGTGCTTGGAGCAGAGTGTGAGGGTGCGTGGAGCAGAGTGGAGCAGAGTGTGAGGGTGCTAGGAGCAGAGTGTGAGGGTGCTAGGAGCAGAGTGTGAGGGTGCTAGGAGCAGAGTGTGAGGGTGCTTGGAGCAGAGTGTGAGGGTGCTAAGAGCAGGGTGAGGGGTGCTAGGAGCAGAGTGGAGCAGAGTGTGAGGGTGCGTGGAGCAGAGTGGAGCAGAGTGTGAGGGTGCTAGGAGCAGAGTGTGAGGGTGCTAGGAGCAGAGTGTGAGGGTGCTAGGAGCAGAGTGTGAGGGTGCTAAGAGCAGGGTGAGGGGTGCTAGGAGCAGAGTGGAGCAGAGTGTGAGGGTGCTAGGAGCAGAGTGTGAGGGTGCTAGGAGCAGAGTGGAGCAGAGTGTGAGAGTGCTAGGAGCAGAGTGGAGCAGAGTGTGAGGGTGCTAAGAGCAGGGTGAGGGGTGCTTGGAGCAGAGTGTGAGGGTGCTAGGAGCAGAGTGGAGCAGAGTGTGAGGGTGCTAGGAGCAGAGTGGAGCAGAGTGTGAGGGTGCGTGGAACAGAGTGTGAGGGTGCTGGGAGCAGGGTGAGGGGTGCTAGGAGCAGAGTGTGAGGGTGCTAGGAGCAGAGTGGAGCAGAGTGTGAGGGTGCGTGGAGCAGAGTGTGCTAGGAGCAGAGTGGAGCAGAGTGTGAGGGTGCTAGGAGCAGGGTGAGGGGTGCTAGGAGCAGAGTGTGAGGGTGCTAGGAGCAGAGTGTGAGGGTGCTAGGAGCAGAGTGTGAGGGTGCTAGGAGCAGGGTGAGGGGTGCTAGGAGCAGAGTGTGAGGGTGCTAGGAGCAGAGTGGAGCAGAGTGTGAGGGTGCTAGGAGCAGAGTGGAGCAGAGTGTGAGGGTGCGTGGAGCAGAGTGGAGCAGAGTGTGAGGGTGCTAGGAGCAGAGTGTGAGGGTGCTAGGAGCAGAGTGTGAGGGTGCTAGGAGCAGAGTGTGAGGGTGCTAGGAGCAGAGTGTGAGGGTGCTAGGAGCAGAGTGTGAGGGTGCTTGGAGCAGAGTGTGAGGGTGCTTGGAGCAGAGTGTGAGGGTGCTTGGAGCAGAGTGTGAGGGTGCTTGGAGCAGAGTGTGAGGGTGCTTGGAGCAGAGTGTGAGGGTGCTTGGAGCAGAGTGTGAGGGTGCTTGGAGCAGAGTGTGAGGGTGCTAGAAGCAGAGTGTGAGGGTGCTAGAAGCAGAGTGTGAGGGTGCTAGGAGCAGAGTGTGAGGGTGCTAGGAGCAGAGTGTGAGGGTGCTAGGAGTAGAGTGTGAGGGTGCTAGGAGCAGAGTGTGAGGGTGCTAGGAGCAGAGTGTGAGGGTGCTAGGAGCAGAGTGTGAGGGTGCTAGGAGCAGAGTGTGAGGGTGCTAGGAGCAGAGTGTGAGGGTGCTAGGAGCAGAGTGTGAGGGTGCTAGGAGCAGAGTGTGAGGGTGCTAGGAGCAGAGTGTGAGGGTGCTAGGAGCAGAGTGTGAGGGTGCTAGGAGCAGAGTGTGAGGGTGCTAGGAGCAGAGTGTGAGGGTGCTAAGAGCAGGGTGTGAGGGTGCTTGGAGCAGAGTGTGAGGGTGCGTGGAGCAGAGTGGAGCAGAGTGTGAGGGTGCTAGGAGCAGAGTGTGAGGGTGCTAGGAGCAGAGTGTGAGGGTGCTAGGAGCAGAGTGTGAGGGTGCTAGGAGCAGAGTGTGAGGGTGCTAAGAGCAGGGTGAGGGGTGCTAGGAGCAGAGTGGAGCAGAGTGTGAGGGTGCTAGGAGCAGAGTGTGAGGGTGCTAGGAGCAGAGTGTGAGGGTGCTAGGAGCAGAGTGTGAGGGTGCTAGGAGCAGAGTGTGAGGGTGCTAGGAGCAGAGTGTGAGGGTGCTAAGAGCAGGGTGAGGGGTGCTAGGAGCAGAGTGGAGCAGAGTGTGAGGGTGCTAGGAGCAGAGTGTGAGGGTGCTAGGAGCAGAGTGGAGCAGAGTGTGAGAGTGCTAGGAGCAGAGTGGAGCAGAGTGTGAGGGTGCTAAGAGCAGGGTGAGGGGTGCTTGGAGCAGAGTGTGAGGGTGCTAGGAGCAGAGTGGAGCAGAGTGTGAGGGTGCTAGGAGCAGAGTGGAGCAGAGTGTGAGGGTGCGTGGAACAGAGTGTGAGGGTGCTGGGAGCAGGGTGAGGGGTGCTAGGAGCAGAGTGTGAGGGTGCTAGGAGCAGAGTGGAGCAGAGTGTGAGGGTGCGTGGAGCAGAGTGTGCTAGGAGCAGAGTGGAGCAGAGTGTGAGGGGTGCTAGGAGCAGGGTGAGGGGTGCTAGGAGCAGGGTGAGGGGTGCTAGGAGCAGAGTGTGAGGGTGCTAGGAGCAGAGTGTGAGGGTGCTAGGAGCAGAGTGTGAGGGTGCTAGGAGCAGAGTGTGAGGGTGCTAGGAGCAGAGTGTGAGGGTGCTAGGAGCAGAGTGAGGGGTGCTAGGAGCAGAGTGTGAGGGTGCTAGGAGCAGAGTGGAGCAGAGTGTGAGGGTGCTAGGAGCAGGGTGAGGGTTGCTAGGAGCAGATTGTGAGGGTGCTAGGAGCAGAGTGGAGCAGAGTGTGAGGGTGCTAGGAGCAGGGTGAGGGTTGCTAGGAGCAGATTGTGAGGGTGCTAGGAGCAGAGTGGAGCAGAGTGTGAGGGTGCTAGGAGCAGAGTGGAGCAGAGTGTGAGGGTGCTAGGAGCAGAGCAGCAGGCAGAAATTGTGTTGTACTGAGGACGTGGGGGGGAGGGCAGACAGCGTGGGCTGACAGTAAGGAGAAGGCATTATCTCACTTGTCACACACATTCTACGTTGCACATGCTTTGTCTCTGCAGTCCCTGGCCTGGTGAAGATCCTCTCTCTATTCCAATTCGTACACTCCCGCCTCGCATCACTAGCTATTCTCCGTGGGGAGGCGGGTCTACTCGGATAGCCAGGCAATGTAGATTAATCCTCTCCCCCTTGCCTCCCACTGTGCTGTCAAACAAAGTACAGGGGGCGGGGTAGGGATCCTCTCTCGCTAGCTCTGCACGCAGACACAGCCAGCCTGCGTCTGTGATAGTACAATGCAGAGCAGAACTTTGAAGTACTGCAGAAGATTAGAACAGTACTGGGAGGGCAGCTGCGGCACCCCTGGGATGAGTTCACGGCGCACCAGGGTGCCGCGGCACCCAGTTTGAGAACTTCTGCCCTAAAGTATTCAGGGGAAGCCTTGTTTGTTCCGTTCTCGCTGCTGCTGCCTGGGGAGATCTCACTGCTTCTGCTTGTGAGGCACACAGTCCCACGCTCTTATCGCTCTCTTATCACCTCTTCAAAGCAGGCGGTATTGTTCCGTGCCATTACCAAGTGGTCTAATCTTTATGAATTGGTATTTACTGACATGTGTTGAGGTAATTACCACACAAGTCTGTAATTTACCTGACTGCTCAGGAATTTCAGCTTTTCATGCGCAGCTTTTATGAATTTACATTGTCCTAAGTGCTCGGTAAAGTCAGCTGTTAATGCTTTATGAATCAAGGCCATAGAGCTTTCAAGAATATTTATTTATTTATTATTTATTTATTTATTGTATTTATAAAGCGCCAACATATTACGCAGCGCTGAACATTAATTTAGGTTACAGACAATATTTAGGGGTGACATACAGCAATATGACAATACAGGAATACAAGAAAACCAGAACACACAGCACAGTATTAGTACAAGGTAATGCTTAGTCAGTCACTGGATGAAGCATGGAGATTAGGCAAGTTATGTTCACTCAGATGCATAGCATGGGTTCACAGTAATGGAGGTGCCAGATCAGGTAGGACACAAAAGGAGGAGGACCCTGTCCAAAGGCTTACAATCTAGAGGGAGAGGTAAGGACACGAATGGTAGGGGACCAGAGTTCAGCTGTAGGTTTAGAGCACTTGTGAGGGGTAGTAGGCCAGAGTGAAAAGGTGAGTTTTGAGGGCTTTCTTGAAGATGTTGAAGGAGGGGGCTGCCCTAATGGGTGGAGGTAGGGAGTTCCATAGTGTTGGAGCAGCTCTTGAGAAGTCCTGGAGGCGTGCATGGGACTGGGTGATGCAGGGGGCGGTTAGGCGAAGTTCATTGGAAGAGCGGAGTGAGCGGCTAGGTGTGTACCTCTGAGTAAGATTGGAAATGTAGGTTGGACAGGTTTTGTGGACAGATTTGTAGGTCAGACACAGTATCTTGAATCTAATTCTGGACTGGATAGGAAGCCAGTGGAGGGATTCTAGGAGGGGATCTGCCGTGGTGGAGCGATGGGAGCAGTGGATAATTCTGGCTGCCGCATTCATGATGGACTGCAGTGGGGCTGTTCGGGTCATAGGGAGACCAGACAGCAGGGCATTGCTGTAGTCAAGGCGGGAAATTATGAGGGCATGGATGAGGAGTTTGGTGGTGGCAGAGGTCAGGAAAGGGCGAATCTTACAGATGTTACGAAGGTGGAAGTTGCAGGACTTTGTGAGGTTTTGGATGTGGGAAGTGAAGGAGAGTGCGGAGTCCAGGGTGACACCCAGACAGCGTGCTTGAGAGGTAGGGCGAATGGTAGTGTGGTTAACAGTGACATGCACATCTGGGAGGTTCGTGGATGGCCGGGGTGGGAAGATCATAAATTCCGTTTTGTCTAGATTTAGTTTCAGGAACCTAGCAGACATCCAGGAGGAGATGGCGGATAGGCAGGAGGAGACCTTGTCCATGGTAGTGGTGGATATGTCAGGGGTGTGGAGGTAGATCTGGGTGTCATCTGCATACAGATGATAGTTAAAACCCATGGAGGAGATAACCTTGCCAATGGAGGATGTGTATAGGGTGAACAGAAGGGGGCCAAGGACCGAACCTTGGGGGACTCCCACCGAGAGGTGGTTGGGGGTGGACGAGGACTCATTGAAGGTGGTCGTGAAGGAGCGGTTGGAGAGGTAGGATGAAAGCCAGGACAGGGCGAGATCATGAATGCCCAAGGACTGGAGGGACTGGAGGAGTAGGGGATGGTCTACTGTGTCAAAAGCTGCTGACAGGTCAAGGAGGAGGAGAATGGAGTATTTACCTTCAGCTTTAGCTAAGGCAAGGTCGTTGACCACTTTGGTGAGAGCAGTTTCAGTTGAGTGGGCAGGCCGAAATCCAGATTGGAGTGGGTCTAGCAGTGAGTTGGCATTGAGGTACTGGGTCAGGCGTTTGTGAACCAGACGCTCAAGGAGTTTTGAGGCAAAGGGGAGGAGGGAGATAGGACGGTAGTTGGAGGGTAGCGAGGGGTCGAGTGAGGGTTTCTTGAGCAGGGGTAGTACAGTGGCCTGCTTGAAGTCTGTGGGGAAGGTGCCTGAGGATAGGGAGAGGTTGAACAGGGTAGTGAGGACTGGGGCCAATTCCGTGAAGTGAGGCTGGAGTAAGTCAGAAAGGATGGGGTCAAGGGGGGAAGTAGTGGTATGGGAAGTCTGCAGTAGGTGGTTGACTTCCTCGGTGGTAGTAGGAGTGAAGGATGTGAGGGGAGGATAGGGTGGAGGAGGAGCTGGTTGGGAGGGGGTGGGAGGTGAAGATTGGAGATTGGATATTTCCTGGCGGATGGAGACAATTTTGTTGGTGAAGTGGGTGGCTAAATCTGTGGCAGAGAGGGAGGAAACGGAGGGTGGGGGGGTGGGTTTAAGCAGGGAGTTGAAGGTGGCAAAAAGACGCCGGGGGTTGGAAGCTTGTGCTCCGATGAGCTTGGTAAAGTATTCCTGCTTCGCATGAGCAAGGGCAGTGTGGAACTGCAGCAGGTTGGTCTTGTACTGTAGGAAATCCTGATTAAGTCTAGTTTTTCTCCATTTCCGTTCAGTGGCGCGTGTTTTCCTCTGGAGGATGCGAATATGGGTAGTGCGCCAGGGCTGGGGGTTAGGGGGTCGGTTGTGGCGAAATATTGGTGGAGCAGCTTTCTCTAGGGCTGATGAGAGAGTTTGGCGATACTGAGCTGCAGCAAGATTAGGACAGGTTAGGGTGGGGAGAGTGGAGGAGAGGGCATGGAGGGGGTCAGCAAGGACACTAGGGTTGAGCTTGCGTAGGTCTCGCTGCCATCGACCAGGTGGGTGGGTGACTAATTTGGAGGTGCCTTCCGTGAGGAGGTTGAAGGTGAGAAGGTGATGGTCTGAGGTTGGAAAGGGTGCGATGTCAAGGTCTGCAATGGTGGTGGATTTGGTGAATAAAAGGTCGAGAGTGTGACCTACAGTGTGAGTGGGGGTGTTGGCGTGTTGTACAAGTCCAAGTGAGTTGGCAATGGTGAGTAGCCGGGTCACAGCAGAGCTCTGGGCTTCATCGATGGGAATATTGAAATCCCCAAGGATGATGGTGGGGAGGTCAGAAGAGAGGATGTGAGGGAGCCAGGAGGCAAGGTCATCGAGAAATTGTGGGGTGGAGCCCGGAGGGCGGTATAAGACCGCAACAATGGCAGGGAGGGGGTGGTAGAGGCGAATGGTGTGGATGTGAATTGTAGAGAGGTAGGTGGTGTGAGGACACGGAAGGTGCAGGATGGGGAGAGGAGCAGACCCACCCCTCCCCCGGTCCTGTTGTCTGGTCTGGGGGTGTGACTAAGGTGAAGACCCCCATAGGAGAGGGCAGCCTCTGCAGCAGAGTCAGAGGGGGTGAGCCATGTCTCAGTGAGTGCGAGGATGGTGAGGGATTTGGAGAGGAAGAGGTCGTGGACTGCTGTAAGTTTGTTGCGGACGGATCTGGCATTCCAGAGACCGCAGGGTAGGGGGAGTATGTGTTTGTGGGTGGGATGGATGGAAATAAGGTTGGAGCGAGGATGGGTGTTGAGGTTATTTGTGGACAGAGGGCTGTGAAGTGTATGGAGCAGGTCAGCAGGGGATGCTTGTCTGGCAGCAGGCTGTGGCCCAGGATTGGGTGATATATCACCAGCTGCAAGTAAGAGTAGGAGGGAGAGAGTAAGCAAATGTGAATGGGATTTAAATGTTTGTGAGGTTTTTGAGCTGCTGGAGGGAGAGAGAGATTTCAGGAGAGCTAACAGCTCATGAGAAGCTGAGTAAGGTGAGGAAAGCAGAGCAGGTGAAATGAATATGGAGCGTGGTACACTGGGAGGATGCATATTGCAATGCAACATGAACATAATTTTTTTTTCCAGCTGTGATAACCCTGCTTTCCTTATGCCAGGGATTATACTTAGGGTAGAAGGAAATGTGTTTGCAACTAACGTGTTATCTTTCATTCAGGATTAGATGCCTAGAATTCCCTATAGCAATGGAAAGTAATTTTAATGAGATAGAAAAATCAGAGTAAGATATGAGGAAGAAAAGGAAGTGAGTAAGGGTGCATTGAAGAAAGCAAGAGAGCACTGCCACCAAGTAACCATATATAAGTAAGGATAGTTGCTTCCATAGGCTTTTATGAGGAGAAATTCAGAGGATCCACATTAGTGCCATAATAGTTATCCACTGAAGGAGACCAGATTTTTTTTAAACAATCCATCTTCTTGTCCAGGACCGCTCTAATTTTCTCACAAAACAGGTATTGACTTAATCTTGTTTTAAAATTTTCAACATTTTCAAACAGCAAAAATGGTCACTATAAAGATGCAGCTATTGTCTGATATATATATATATATATATATATATATATATATATATATATATATATATATATATCTCAAAAGCAGTTCCCGTGCCTTTGAGAAACCTGAAATCCCTCTACCCAGTAGTGCTTCAGCCAGATCCTTGCATATGGAGAATCCTAGTACCATATAGATCCATTGGTAGACTTTTAACTACAGCATTCCCACCAAGTGTGCAGGTATGTACCCAGCAATCTCTGAAGCATCTGCTAGCCATTGCTCCCTTAAACCTGGCCTCTTGGGTTGGAATTAGATACCATCTACACAATTAAGGTGCGTACAGACATTAGACTATAGTCATTAGAAACGATCGTTAACGGCAGCATTGGCAGACGATCGTTGTAAATAAGTGAAGAACGACCGTTAAAACGACCAACCATCGAGTAATATCGTTGATTCTGCCAGATCGTTTCCAACGACCATCGTTCAAAAAATCATGTCTGTACAATGATCGGTCGGGGATCGTTCGTTTGGCCAGGTTTGTGTAACGATTCACAGTGTATAGCTCAGAACTTTACTGACGTCAGTATTTTATTGGATGTGTAATACGGGTGATTGGTGCACACTCTACACAGATAATATTCACAGGCACCAGGTAGGTGCTACCCACCAGTGGCAAGGGACCACTGGCGGGCTCGAGGTCGGACAGACAGAGGTCGGCAGCAGATCCGATTAGCAAAGGTACAGAATCGTGAGGCAAGAATTAGTCAATAAAAAGGCAGAGTTCGGCAACAGATCAGATTGGCAAAGGTACAGAATCGTAAGGCAGGAGGGTAATAAGAGGCAAAGCAGAGGTCAATAATAATACAATCACAATAGTATGTTTTTTCCTAAGCTAAGTGCGAATCCCCGGGGTCCTGCCGGTTCAAACACACACGGATCTGACTAAGGTCTGAGCGCTAACACCGAGGTATTCGCAACAACAGACGATGAGCAAATGACATCTCCAAGCATAAATACAGAAAGCAAATTCAAACCGCCCGCCCCGAGGGCTGGACCAATCAGCAGCGTGTGATTGATAGGTCGGTGTCAGCTGACCGCAGGATCTGCCGACCCGTCTCCTTAAGTTATAAAGGTCCTGCCGCCCCGTGCGCGAGCGTGCTGACCTTATCTGATGTGCAGAGGAGAGACCTGTCCGCCCAAAGCCCAGCAACGACGTCTGTGACGGCGGATTCCGTGACGTCAGACGCGGAAGCAGCAGCCCGCACTGCTGTCTGCGGTGGAGGTAATATTTTCCCTCCTAACACTACCCCGTTCCTGAGGCGTGGTCTCTGGACATGCCCCAGATGGCTTCTCAGGATGTAATAAATGAAACTCCTGTTTTATTTTTTTCAGCATGAAGACGGTGTGCCGGCACCCATGTTCTCTCTTCAGGACCATACCCTCTCCAGTGTACCAAATACTGTATAGAATTTCGCACTCTGCTGGAATCCAAAATTCCCTCAGCCTCATATTCTGGTTCACCCTCAATCATCACCGGGGGGGGGGGGGGGGAGGAATCACTATAAACAGCTGGCTTAAGTAAAGAAACATGAAAGGATTTTACACCCCTCATAGTAGCTGGAAGAGTCACCCTGAATGCCACATCGTTGATCTTTTCAGCAATAGGATATGGCCCAATATATTTAGGTCCTAATTTTGCCGAAGGCTGTCTCAAAGCAATATGTTGAGTGGAGACCCACACCATATCTCCAGGTGCAAAATCCCACCCCGGAGAACGTTTTTTATAAGCCTGCTTTTTCTGACCCTCGATGGCTCTCACCAAATTGGTTTTCACCTGTGCCCAAATTCTTTTCAATGACTCCTGCCAGTTCTCCAGTACTGGAAACGGAGAAGTGACCACTGGCAAAGGAGAGAATTTAGGTGATCTCCCAGTAAACATCTGGAAAGGTGAAAATCCTGAGGAAGTATTTTTGAGATTATTATGAGCAAATTCCGCAAACGGGAGGAATTTGATCCACTCATGTTGAGCATCAGCAACGTAACATCGTAAAAACTGCTCAAGTGACTGGTTCATCCTTTCTGTTTGCCCATTAGTCTGCGGGTGATAACCCAAGGAAAAGGACAAAGTTAACCCCATATGCTGACAGAAAGCTCGCCAAAACTTAGAAACAAATTGTACACCTCTGTCAGATACCACATTTTCCGGGATCCCGTGCAAGCGAAAAATGTGGACCACAAAGAGATCTGCCAGCTCTTGAGCAGAAGGGAGCTTCTTCAAGGGCACAAAATGAACCATTTTACTAAACCGGTCTACCACAACCCAAATGACCGTCCTCCCTTCAGAAGCTGGGAGCTCTCCCACAAAATCCATGGAGATATGAGTCCATGGTTCCATGGGCACTGGCAATGACTATAAAGGGACAAAGCAAAAAGTAAAGAATGTCCGTGCACCTTCCGTCTTGCAAAACAATTTGTATTGGTAAAAATGGTGACAATTCACATTTGCAGTACAAACTTTTCTTGATATATTCAATCAATCATACTTGTGGAAAAAACGCTGGGTGTAGCTTACGTGTCCCTCGGCGTGAGGCAGGTTGTGCAGTTGGGAGGTGGGTGTCAGGCACTAGGTGGGAGAGCGATGGCCGTTTCGCGTCTAGATGACGCTTGGTCACGCTGCGTACCACTGCCTGGCAAGAAAAGTTTGTACTGCAAATGTGAATTGTCACCATTTTTACCAATACAAATTGTTTTGTAAGACGGAAGGTGCACGGACATTCTTTACTTTTTTCTTTGTCTCTATATACAATTGTCAGTTTCCTTTATATGGTGCGGAGCACACGTCTGAAGGCACATTCTGGTGCAAACAGTGGAAATAGCAGGACTGCATAAGGGAATTTACCTGTGTATACCCTTTAGCTCACAAAGCAATTCTGTGGGAAGTGCCACACCATACACCCCCTTTTTCTGAGTTCATTCAAATGACTATAAAGGGCCTGCAGAAGCTTGCCTAGAAGGTTTGCTCCGAGCACAAACTTTACAAGCTGTGACACATTCCCTACAGTCGTCTTTCAGAGAAGGCCACCAAACACATCGGGATAACAACTCGTGGGTTCTAGCTATACCCGGGTGACGCACTCTTTTATGACTGTGGAACATCTGCATGACCTGAAGGCGCAAATGCAGAGGAACGAAAAAGAGTCCATCAGGTTTACCATCAGGAGTATCCTGCTGAAATGGTCTCAGTGGCTGCCAGATCCTCTATGAGATCTGCAGCTGCCAGCACCACATGATCTGGCAAGATACCAACTGAAGATGAGGGCGGAATTGTCTCAGGCTCAAAGCATCGGGACAAAGCATCTGCCTTAAGATTCTTGTTATCAGGTTTATATGTAATAATGAACTTGAACCTGGAGAAGAAGAGAGCCCAGCGGGATTGTCTGGGATTAAGTCTCTTGGCTCCCTCGATGTACTCTAAATTCTTATGGTCGGTATACACTGTAATCACATGCTCCGCCCACTCCAACCAATGATGCCATTCTTCAAAGGCCATCTTAACGGCCAACAATTCTCTGCTACCAATATCGTAATTTTTCTCAGCTGGAGAAAACTTAAGAGAAAAGAAGGCGCATGGATGCAACCGTCCCTGAAGCCCTGAATGCTGAGACAGTACTGCCCCACTCCTACCTCAGAGACCTCAATGATGAAAGGTCGTGTCACATCCACATGTCTAAGAATGGGAGCGGAACAAAATAGCTTTTTCAACTGTGAAAAAGCTTCACAAGCTTCCTCAGACCAGTTACAAGTATCGGCCCCTTTTTCGGTCAAAGTGGTGAGTGGAGCGACCACTGAGGAGAATCCTTTTATAAATTTCCTATAATAGTTGGCAAACCCAAGGAATCTTTGGAGTGCCTTCAAACCTGAAGGTTGAGGCCACTCCATGACCGGCAATACCTTCTTAGGGTCCATGGATAGACCACTATTGAAAATGATGTAGCCCAGGAACGGTACTTCAGAGACCTCAAATACACATTTTTCGATTTTTGCGTACAAACAATTTTGTCTCAATTTGTTCAAAACAAATTTAACATGTCCCCTGTGTTCTTGTAGGTTTTTAGAGAAAATCAGAATGTCATCCAAATAGACAACTACAAAACGACCCAACACCTCTCTGACAATCTCATTTACTAGCTCCTGAAACATGGCAGGAGCATTACGCAACCCGAAGGGCATCACGAGGTATTCGTAATGCCCATCGGGTGTATTGTAGGCAGTTTTCCATTCGTCCCCCTGCCTAATACGTATCAAATTATACGCCCCCGTCAGGTCCAGTTTAGAAAAAATAATGTGCACCAGAAACTTGAGAAAACAAATCATTAATCAAAGGTAAGGGGTAGCGATTCTGGATGGTAATTTTTTTCAATGCTCTATAGTCAATACAGGGACAAAGTCCACTGTCTTTTTTTTTAAACAAAGAAGAATCCTGCCCCTGCTAGTGATTTGGAGGGACGAATGAAACCTTTCTCCAAATTCTCTTTGATATAATTTTTCATAGCAAGTTGTTCTGGACCAGAGAGGGTATACAAGTGACCTCGGGGAGGCATGGTTCTGAGATGAAGATCAATGGGACAATCAAACTCCCGATGCGGGGGTAATTTATCTGCTGATCGTGGACAGAACACATCAGAATAAGTAGTATACTAAGGAGGAACACCTTCAATTTGTATCTTTGTCACCCCTAGACTAACTTTCTGTAAACAATGATCCTTGCAGGCAGTAGACCAAGTCAACAGTTGACCTGTGATCCAGTCTATTTGTGGGGAATGTTTACGTAACCAAGGCAAGCCCAGAATTACAGTGGAAGAGGACATTTTCAATACATAGAACTGAATCTCCTCTTTATGCAACACCCCCACCCCAAATCTAAGAGACGGAGTTTGAGAGAGGGGTTGCTTATTCTGTAAGGGAGAGTCATCAATGGCTGTTACATACAGATGTCTGTCCATGGGAAGAACTGATATCTTCCACTTTAAAACTAAATCAAGGTCAATAAAATTTGCTGCAGCACCGGAGTCAACAAACGCTTGGGTATCCACTATTTTTTTTTCCCCAAAAATGGAACAGGGTAATAATAATTTGTTATCAGTGTGAGGTAAAACAGATCCGCCTAGGGTAGCACCTCCAACTACACCTAGGCGGAGAAGTGTTCCGGCTTCTTACTGCAGTTCAAAACCAGATGACCCTTCTCCCCACAGTATAAACAAAGACCTTCTTTCCTCCTCCGCCTCTTTTCGGTTTCCGAAATCTTAGAATGTCCCAGCTGCATGGGTTCATCTACAGAGGCTGTGACCGACGGGGAAGAAATTACCCTTGCAGCTTGTGCCCGAGACCGACCCTGTTTATGATACCAAATTCTTCGGTCTATTTTAATAGCCAAGGTAATGGTCTCATCAAGAGTCTTTGACTTTGTCCGGATTGTCATAGATGACCGCTGTGGCTTTAAAGAATTCCTGCACAGACGACAAGGCTTCATGTCCGGCAGGAAGACTATAGGCCCAGGTCTGCGAGTCCCCATGTAACAATGTTTTGATTAAGGTAACTCGCTGTAACTCTGTACCGGATGCAATAGGTCTCATCTCAAAATAAGGCATGCATCTATTCCTAAAGTTTCTAAAATCTGATCTATCTCCCGAAAACTTTTCAGGGAAAGCCATCTTGGGCTCTAAGACAGGAGTGGGAAGCACCGACGAAGCAGGCCCCTGCAAAATACGCACAGCATCAGATAAAAGATTCAACTGAGCCTGTTGTGAGTTAACAGTGGTGGTTTACTGATTTACAGCTGTGGTTAAGGCCTGAACCTGCTGACATAAGGCCTCCATATTATTGGTCTGTTGTTATGTAACGATTCACAGTGTATAGCTCAGAACTTTACTGACGTCAGTATTTTATTGGATGTGTAATACGGGTGATTGGTGCACACTCTACACAGATAATATTCACAGGCACCAGGTAGGTGCTACCCACCAGTGGCAAGGGCCCACTGGCGGGCTTGAGGTCGGACAGACAGAGGTCGGCAGCAGATCCGATTAGCAAAGGTACAGAATCGTGAGGCAAGGTTCAGAGTCAATAGACAGGCAGACGTCAGCAACAGATCAGATTGGCAAAGGTACAGAATCGAAAGGCAGGTGAGCAATAAGAGGCAAAGCAGAGGTCAATAATAATACAATCACAATAGTATGTTTTTTCCTAAGCTAAGTGCGAATCCCCGGGGTCCTGCCGGTTCAAACACACACGGATCTGACTAAGGTCTGTGCGCTGACACCGAAGTATTCGTAACAACAGACGATGAGCAAATCACATCTCCAAGCTTAAATACAGATAGCAAATTCAAACCGCCCGCCCAGAGGGCTGGACCAATCAGCAGCGTGTGATTGATAAGTCGGTGTAAGCTGACCGCAGGATCAGCTGACCCGTCTCCTTAAGTTATAAAGGTCCTGCCGCCCCGTGCGCGAGCGTGCTGACCTTATCTGATGTGCGGAGGAGAGACCGGTCCGCCCAAAGCCCAGCAACTACGTCTGTGACGGCGCGACAGCGGATTCCGTGACGTCAGACGCGGAAGCAGCAGCCGCGCTGATGTCCGCGGTGGAGGTAATATTTTCCCTCCTAACACTTTGCACATGCTCAAACTGCTCTTTTTGACACTTGTGTTTGAAATGTGTTTAGACCTGACACAACATCACACACACAGATCATACATCACACACAGAGAGACAGACAGACAGAGACACACACACTATCAAATGAATAAAAGGCACAAAAATATATTTGTTATTTAAATATAACTATCTATTTATAAAGCGAAAAAAATGGTATTGTAACCACAAATTGTAAACATGTAAGGAATGGCAAAGTGGACCAAAAATAAAAATACTTTTGTTAAATGAGATATATTTTCAAATTTAGATAAATAAATGGCACCCTTTTTTCAGCTGCATGATGACAAATATAAAATATTTTACATTTATTGGATTAACCCCTCCCCTCCTTTTATATTGCCGGGACAGAATCCGGCAAACTGGTGGAGTAGGAGGTGTCCGGCAAAGGAGGAATTGCTAATGGCTGCCACCTGTATAACCCTAGTTATGAAAAGAGAAGGGTGAAAAGCATGCACTGAAATGCTCATAGGCTTCAAGGAGTGTTTCTTTATGTTTGTATTTGTCATTAAATCTATTTACTTAAAAAATAATTTGTTTTGGGTCCGTTTGCATAAAATTAGATATTAAAACGGTTTAAAAGCAAGTCATATTTTTTTGCCGCTGCAGCACCTGCTCCTGAAATTTTGCCATGGAGGTCCATATGTCCGCCTTCATTGCTTCTAATCTGTTGTAGTCCTCCACTGTCTGCTCTCTCATTTCTAGTAGTTATAAAAAGTGTAGAAAATGTACGTTCAGTTATTAGTTTCAACTTCATGCTCTAAAACTGTACGAAAGAAGGTTTGGTACATAATGATATTGAAAGTGATAAAGACGGTTCCCCTTCTCCTGTCAGTATACTGATATTTATGGCCATGTGTTGAAGGCAAAGTATAGTTGGAGCTGATGGACAAAGGCATATGTGGCACAAAAAGTGTGTGCTATATAGGATGCAGCCTATAGACGTATTGTAGCTTTAAACATTAACCACTTAAGGATTGCAGTCATAAAACCCCTTAAAGTGTATCCGCGGTGAACTTTTACTCATTGCATAAATGTGTTCCTTTCCTATTGTTTATAGGGCATTCCTCAAGCTAAATACTTTTTTGTTTTTGTTTTAATACTCTAATTCCCTATAAACTAAACCACGCCCACAGGTTTTCAGAGAGCCTTGGCAGTAGCAAGGGCTCATGGGAGCTCAGTCTGGGCAAGAGGAGGAGGAGGTGTTACTAGCCATTGATTTCAGAGACAGAGGGGAGGAGGGGGGATTAGTTTTTTTTCACAGGCTGAGTGCTCAAGATACAGATGAGCCTGCCTCTGTGTAATGTTTAAAAACAACATGGCTGCTGTCATTGTATCACAGGAAAAAATAATCATTTTTCTATTAAAGCTGTTTGCAGCTAGATTTGCTGTGTAAACTATCTAAACTTTAGATAAGATATATAGACAGGTTACTTGTTATAGTAAGTTTTTCATCTCTGATCCGCTTTAAGGACCAGACACTTTTTTTTTCATACCACCTAAATGAATTTTACCTCGTTTTCTTGTCACTAATACAGCTTTCTTTTGGTGCTATTTGATTGCTGCTGTGATTTTTAGTTATTATTATAGTCATCCAAAAAAGACATGACTTGGGGGGCGTGGCTTCCACGCTGGAAGAGACAGACGTGGAGTAGCTAAGCTCCTGCTAGAAGGCAGACAAAGCAGCCCAAACCGACAGTGCCCGGCGATCAAAAAATGTCCCAAACGGAAGAGGAGATTTTGCTGGAGACTGATGTCTCAAAAAAAAAAGGAAGCAAGCCCCACCACAACCTCGTAAATTAACAGACTTCTTCCACCCCCGGCAGATGGAGCAGCCCCAAGATGGCGACGGACGAGTAGCAGATGCCCAGCTCATTCAGGGAAACAGCTTCCACAGCGAAAACAGCAACTACTCACAGGAGGCTGAGCAGAGCAACACGCAGAGCGAGACCTCCTCTCCTTCAGGCACCCCAGCTAAATCAAGACCGAGGAGAGAATCTCCAGACCTGGTAAGCGAGGCAGCACAACCCTCCCCCATCACAGACAGCTCATCCATCTCAATAGAATCCTTCCCAGCAGCAGACACAGCAGCTACGCAAGCCTTTATCAAGGACATTCTACTAACATTCCGTTCCTCCCTCATGGCAGACTTTGCCTCACTTACTGCTAATATGCAAACAGAACTGGCTTCTCTGGGGAACAGAGTTAACATGATAGAAGATAAAATGGGAGAAGTGATCACATAACACTATGGTAGAAGCTTCAGCTGCCAATTGTAATGATTGCGGAATCGTTTTCGTGGTCAGCGCACAAGATGCACACTGACACAACGAAAACCCCCACAAGCGTATAATTAAGGGAACCCAGGCTAGGTGCAATGCACCAGCAGAGGGCAATTCCCACCGGCAGATGGCGTTGTGGAGTGCAGACGAGCACAATCGCTGCACGGCCACAGATGCCAGATGGGGATTGTACAGATCTAAGACACGCAGGGGTGAACAGCCCTTAAAGAGAAAGAGCACAAATATAGGATGAATGTGTATCCACCAATCTAGTCGCGACCCAGCAACGGTGAACACACAACAGCAGAAGCCAAAAGCAAGAACGCAATCGCAGAGAATGGCGATTGCCAAGAGACACCAGACAGAAAAAGGACAGGGCACGAGAGGAGCAAAGGCACAGCAAACAACAATGAGAAGTAACGAAAATAACAAACGCTAACTAAACACCGCACTCATTCGCAACAGCGAACGCGTTTACGGCGCGGTCTCCGCGTGATAAGCACAACAGAGACAAGCACGCCTAACTAACCACCGACAGACAAACACGAAACAGAGAACGCGAGCGCTTGCTTAACGGTTACCTCACCGAGCCTACAGCAAGCGTTCGTATCAGACAAGACAGACAAATGGAAAACAGGAATAAGCTAGGAAGGATCCACAGCCGCTACCGCTAGGGGCTAGTGCGATCCAGGCAAGACAGATCAGAAGGATCCACAGCACTAGTGCAAGGCTAGTGCGATCCAGGCAAGACAGATCAGAAGGATCCACAGCACTACCGCTAGAGGCTAGTGTGATCCGGGAAAACAGAACAGAAGGATCCACAGCGCTAGCGCTAGCGGCTAGTGCGATCCAGGAAAACAGAACAGAAGGATCCACAGTGCTAGCGCAAGACTAGTACGATCCAAGCAAGACAGATCAGAAGGTGCTACCGGTAGCAACCGCTGCCCCGGTTAGCACCCAGACAAACAGAACGATATCCTGTCGACCACCGCTGGGACAGGACAATCGCAACAGACAGACAAAACAGATCTGCAATCTAACTGCACTAGGAACTGCCTAGTACAGTTCCAAGAATTACTCTAAGATAACTTGAACAAGAAATAGCATGGCTGACACTCTAGGAGTGTTTACAACAAACCCTGAAGAAATGACCAGCGAAGGACTCTGGGAAACATAGCTTTTTATAGTGCCAGTCATCACAGGAGGCAGATAGGGGATTTGCATAATGAATGTATGCAGATTCCTCAACAGCAGAACAGACCAGAAACTTGCAAAGGAAAGACAGGTCTCTCTTCCAGAGACCTGTAACCTTCAGACTAGAGGAATGGTCAAACAACTGTCTGCCTGTGCAGCCAGCTGAGCGGATCCTTACACCAATACCTCAGATATACAATGGCTGAAAGCCAAATCGACTGACTTAGAGGACAGAAGTCGCTGTAATAATCTAAAATTCAGGGGCATCTCTGAACAAATTCAAACAGCAGAACTGAAGCATTACCTGCAAAACCTTACTAAATCTGTGCTGCCTGACACCGCAGAAATCGAACTTACTATTGACAGAGCCCATCGGCTCCCTAAACCCCCTCATCTAGCTGACTCTGTCCCTACAGATGTGATTGCACGCTTTCTGTTCTTTCATGTAAAAGAGAGTCTTGTGATGGAAACACGCAAAGCAGGCGGGCTGCCAGAGCCATACAATCATATTCACTTGTATGCCGATCTGTCTGCTACTACTTTAAACCTTAGAAGAGACCTGCAACCTTTCACTAAGGCGCTCCAACATCTGAAGATTCCATATAAATGGGGATTCCCCACGAAGCTCCTTTTCTCCTTTAAAAACAAATATTATTCGGTGACCCACACAGAATCAGGATTTAAACTGCTTAAACAACTACAGATCCAAGCATAACAAGTCCAGACACCTCCTCACCCTTTAACTAGAGCCAGCAAACTGACACCGGATTGGCGCAAACAAGGAAAACGCTGAGTAGCTAATGTCAGGGCCACTGGACTTTAGAGTCAATCTGCAGTCTGCTTTCCTTTGCTGCCAGCAGAATTCTTTCTTTCTCCCCCCACCACTGTATGTGGGCCTGGAACTATGTATCACATTACTTACTGAAGGCGTCTATGATATCAATTGTGTTAAATCACTTGAGTTTTATTCTGTTATTAATGTTAAGGTTAATGTTATCTAGCTCTTCTATTACAAGTTCACTATTACAAGTTGTTATACTTCTGATTGTTCTACTTGCCCTCAAGAGGTTCAGACTACTGCTTACCATAGCTTTAATGTATGCTCCGTTCAATACCTAAATCCTATTAATGCACTTCCTAACTTGATATGCCTTTAAAAATTACTTCTTTGAATGTTCGGACCATAAACTCCCCATACAAGAGACATCTATTGTGAAATGAAATCACAACACAGAAATGGCAAATTCTTTTTATTCAAGAGACCCACTTATTAGGGAAAGACACTCACCTCTGCTCTAACGGGAACTTCCCGCTAATTTACCACAGCACTTTTACGAAAAAGAAAAGAGGTGTAATGATGGCATTCCACAAAGATATAAAAGTAACACCTGAGTCAGTTAATATTGATCTCAATGGCAGATTTATTATATTTATTGTATTTGTTGGGCAGATTAATGACATTCCCTATACGCTAGTTGCAATATACAGCCCTGTATACAGCCCTAACTCCTCGCAAAAAGCCTTCCTGCAAAAGCTGTGCACAAAAGTCAAATTATCACAGAAGGTTCATATACTCCTAGGCGGAGATTTCAACGCTTGCCCATCCAAAATGGACTATTCATCCAGCTCTAATCACCAACTAATCGATAAACAACTACATTGGAACGAGCTATTCGACGCTTGGCTTGTACTCATTTTTTTCCCAGGTCCACCAATCCTACTCCAGGATTGACCTCTTTCTCACTGATAAATTGCTTTTGCAGAAAGTCCTAGACCCCTCTATTGGTACAAAGGTGTGGTCTGACCACGCACCTGTCCACATTATATTAGAAGACAGTATAATGGTAGATAAACCGTTTATGTGGAAACTCAACTCATCTCTACTAACGAACAGATCATTTACAGACAAATTTATATCTGAGGTCCAAGAGTTTATAAAATCTAACTCCACCCCCAATATGAAAGCTTCCACCATATGGTCAACACTAAAGCCCTTCTCAAGGGGCATTGTGATCAGGCAGGGCTCCTTTATTAAAAAAGATAGAACTGCAAAGATAAATGCATTACTAGAACAAATTAAGAGCCGGGAAATACTTCACAAACAATCCTCAACCCAAGAATTAGGAAAAGAGCTTTTCCTTCTAAGACAGGAGCTCTCTGCCATACTCCAGGCTCGGTACGACTTCATTCTCCAAAAAGCTAAAATGAACATCTACTCCCAAAACAACAAAGCGGGTGCATATTTAGCAAAGTTACTAAAACACAAGCAGATAAAAACCAAAATCCACTCGATACTCCACCCTACTACAAAACAAACAACCTACAACCCAAAGTCGATTGCTGATGCATTTTGCGATTATTACATTCAGCTTTATAACTTAAAAAATGACGATCGCCTAGTTCAACCTACAGACGAGACTATTTCCACCTATCTAGACGCAATTAAGCTCCCTAACCTTAACCAATCTTAACTAGAGCGATTGAACGCCCCCTTTAGTATGGCCGAGATATTCAAGACATTCCAATCCCTTAAAAGAAACAAGGCCCCCGGCCCTGATGGGTTCTGCAACGAGTTCCTACTAACATTAAATTTGACTATAACCCCTCTCCTTGAAGAAGTGTTTAATGAGTTTGCCCTCTCTGGCCAGATCCTGGCAGAATATCTGGAAGCGACTGTTAGTGTCATCCCCAAACCAGGGAAAGATCCCAACCTCACCTCTAAAACAGACCCATCTCACTACTAAATGCAGATGTAAAATGATATGCTAAACTTTTAGCCAATAGACTTATGGTAATCACCCCATTACTCTTAGCCCATGACCAGGTAGGCTTTACTAAAGGCCGTCAAGCATCTGATGCCACTAGACGAATGACAACTATTTTGAGACACATTGAGCTCCGTCGGACACCTTCACTGCTTCTCACTTTGGATGCGGAGAAGGCGTTCGACAGAGTTCACTGGCAATTTCTCAAGGCCACTTTGGCTAAATTTGACTTCTCTGGTACAATTATTACTGCCATAATGGCGCTATACGCTGCCCCATCTGCTCGAGTGAATGCTGCAGGGTTCATCTCCAAATCCTTTGCCATAACCAGCGGCACCTGCCAAGGATGCCCCCTATCCCCAATAATTTTTGTCCTACTAATGGAAACAATAGCACAAAAAATAAGATACAACCCTAAGATCTCTGGAATTAAGATAAAAGATACAACACATGTAATCAGCATGTTCGCTGATGATTTAGCATTACTAATAACCAACCCTGAAACATCACTCCCATCTCTACTATTAGACATTCAAAACTTCTCTGAAGTTACTTTATACAAATTGAACCAACACAAATCGTATATCTTAGCACTAAATATCCCCCCTGCTACTGAAATATACCTAAAGTCACAATATACATTCTCTTGGGCAGATGGGGCGGTGACATACTTAGGTGCGCAACTGACAAAACGGGCCACTGAGCTATTCAAACTTAATTTTGTCAACTTATTATCTGATATTCGGAAAGAATGTGAAACTTTTAACAACTTCTGACTGTCCTGGTCAGGCCGAATAGCGGCTTTCAAACTATTTTTGTTGCCTAAAACTCTGTATTTGCTCCGCACCTTACACATATTGATACCTAAATCATGGTTCTGTGACCTTAAAAAATGTATTAGCAACTTTGTGTGGAAGGGGAAAAAAAACTTGGACTGCATATCAAGTTATGACTCTAGCCAAAGCTTTAGGGGGCATGGGACTCCCTAACATTGAAATATATTACCAAGCTTCCATATTAGAAATGGTGAGAAGTTGGTGGAATCCTACTTCAGATAAACCCTGGGTAAAACTGGAATCCCATATTCTGGGCGTAAAGCTTAGGAACTGTGAGGAAACGCGGAAAAGCCGCCGCGTGTGCCAAGAGCTAGGCGGCTGACTCCGCGTCCTACGCGGCGGTTTGCACGCGGCTGGTTGTGTGGTTGAACGCGGAAAAGCCGCCGCATGTCCTGACAGCAAAGTGGCTGTTTGCATGCAGCAGCATGTGCTTGATGTGGCTGGGTCTGTTAGTGCATCTAGGCAGATGGAGAGCTATGCTCGCACGGGCCTGAATTCAGGACCTTTATACCTGCAGAGGAAGTGTCAGCTGATCAGGAAGGTCAGCTGATTCCTGCAGGACTCATGATTGGCTGAATGGTTCGGGCGGGGCAGCAGAGTCCAGCAACTATATATTCTGCTGCTTATTCAGTTGCTGGTTGTCTGGCGTTGCGATCACATACGTGGGAGCACCCAGATCTGTAGTCAGATCCGCAAGTGTGCCGGGACCAGCTGGAGCTGTAATCCTACACTTAGCTAGAATTGTTGATAGTTTAAAGTACTAGTTTGATTGAGATTATCTGTTATGACCTTTTGCCTGCCTGACTATCCTCCTGAACTCTGATCTTGTACCTCGATAATTCTGATACTCTGTTGCCGAACCCCGGCTCGTCCTTAGACTCTGCTTCTGCCTACTGATCTTTTACCTCAATATTTCTGATACCCTGTTGCCGAACCCTGCCTGTACCTGACTCCGCCTTTGCCTCTTGATATTGTCCTTTATCTGTCCGTGTGTGTACGACCTGGCTTGACCTCGAGAACCGACCTCACTGTTGGAGGCGGTTCCCCGTTCTATCAGTGACACTTCCTCCAGAGTGTTACTTTTAGACAATCCTTCCTACTCGCAGCCTGACTCCTCCCGTCTTGGAGAGTCCAGGTCTTCGGAAGGAATCCGTGCAGTATACCTTACTGCGCTGAGGCTTAGTCCTCAAAGTGTTACTGTTACACCAAACACTACATTCTACTCAGGTGAACAGAGGTTAGCTGGTATATCAGATTATCAGTGATACTGCAGATCACTTATAATCTGGTATACATCTGTATTCCCAGTGATACTGCAGATCACCGATAATCCGATCCTCTCTGTGCTTCACCGATCGTTACAGGAACGTATTGTTAAGCATTGCCATGGGTGCAAGAATCCCGTCCAATAACTATCCCTCAATCCAATCCTCTATAAAAGCTTTTGAATACTTTTTAAAACACCCCCCACCCACAACAGATGTCATTTCTATCCCAACTCCAATAGAGGTCCTCGAACATTTTACTCCTAACCTTGATCTGAGAACTTGGAGAGATGCTGGTATTGAACACCTGCAAGACATTATAGACGAGACACAAATCAAGACCTTTGCAAAACTAACCAGCCAATTCCCGCTACCGCAATCTCAACTGTATACATACCATAGAATCTTCCATCTGTTTAAATCTCTAAAAATTACCATCATACTCCATTACTCCATCATAACAATGTTAAATTGCAAAGGCCCATTTTCAGGCGGCATCTCTATATGGTATAACTATCTCTGCCTAGAACAAACCTCCCCACTGAACAAATACGCCCTAATATGGTCTGCAGATTTAGGCTGCAATATTACAGTCAATAACTTAACTATAGCAAACAGAGTAGTCTCCAAAATATCCAAATGCAACACTCATTGGGAAATATCCAGGAAAATTTTATTTAGATGGCACAGGACTCCAAGACAAATTGCGGCATTCTCACCCAACACACCTCCAATATGCTGGAAATGTAATAGAGGCCTCGGAACTTATATGCATATGCTATGGGAATGCCCAATAGTTGGCCGATTATGGAACACAGTAGAATGGTTTCTTCAAAAAGCTTTTCTAGAACTTTATACTCCACCCTAAATTAGCTTTGCTATTTGTAGGAGCTTCAGAGCTACCAAACTCTTGCAAACACCTCATAGGCCACATAATTCTCAGCGCATTACACATGATCTTAACTAAATGGGAGACTGTTAGCAGTGGGGTCCCACAGGTGTCTGTTCTGGGTCCAGTGCTCTTCAATTTATTTATTAATGACCTAGTAGATGCAGTAGTGAGCAATGTTGCTATTTTTGCAGATGATACAACATTGTGCAGAATCATCAACTCTCAGGAAGATAGTGTCATATTGCAACAGGATCTGGATAGGATGGCTATATGGGCACATACATGGCAGATGAAATTCAATGTTGACAAATGTAAAGTCATGCATTTTGGACGTACTAATGGTCTAGCACCATACAAAATAAATGGGATACAGTTGGGGACATCAAACTTGGAGAAGGACTTAGGAGTACTCATCGACAACAAGTTAAATAATCGTACTCAATGCCAAGCAGCTGCAGCTGCAGCTAACAAAATTTTGGGATGCATTAAAAGGGAAATAAAAACTCGAGATGCTAGCATAATATTGCCCCTGTTTAACTCTCTAGTAAGGCCACATCTGGAATATGGAATTTAGTTCTTGGCACCACAGTACAAAAAAGATATTGCAGTTTTAGAGCAGGTGCAGAGACGAGCAACAAAATTGATACGTGGGATGGAAGGTCTCACTTATCAAGAAAGGTTAGATAAACTGGGTTTATTTAGTCTAGAGAAAAGACGCCTTAGAGGGGATCTAATTAACATGTATAAGTACATCAGAGGGCAATATAATAGCTTGGCGGATGAGCTTTTTGTCCCTATGCCTTCTCAAAAGACTAGAGGACATGATCTGCGCATGGAGGAAAAACGTTTTAGCCATTTATTTAGGAAAGGGTTCTTTACAGTAAGAGTGATTAAGATATGGAATGCATTGCCACAGGAAGTCGTTATGGCAAACTCTATACCTGCATTTAAAGGGGGCTTAGATGCTTTCCTTGCATTGAAAGACATCGATGGCTACAATTACTAGGTAATGCCTAATGATGTTGATCCAGGGATTTTATCTGATTGCCATCTGGAGTCAGGAAGGAATTTTTCCCTTTAGGGGCTAATTGGACCATGCCTTGTAAGGGTTTTTTCGCCTTCCTCTGGATCAACAGGGATATGTGAGGGAGCAGGCTGGTGTTGTACTTTATACTGGTTGAACTCGATGGACGTATGTCTTTTTTCAACCAAAATAACTATGTAACACTATGTAACTATGTAACTGGAAATCCACAAATGAGTTCAATACCAATCAACTATTAGCCACCACTAGACTGAACATACTCATGTCAAATAAAATCAGACCTAGACTAGGGCTCAAGGGAGATATACCGTATATACTATACCACCAGAGTGGCTTGGTTAAAACGTGCATTACGGGTTCTCAGATCAAGGCACCAATTCTTCCCATATAAAGGAAAACACTGATTCCCGCATACACCGCTCCCCTCCTACCTCCATCTGAGTATTAGGTATAAACAACTGTAAGTTAATATCTGATAGTTTTAGAAGGTTAAAATTCTGACTAATATCAGCTGTTTTATGATATTATGGTTTATTGTTCGAAAAACTGGATTTTTTGGGCGGTATCACCCATTTACACAGGTCTTAATAATAGTCTTCGATTTGTTTACTCTTCTGGCTCTCTATATTGTTCTACCTTCCTTAAAGATATCTGATAGAGGCACTGCTGGCCAACTGGTTCTATCAGGTATTCACCGGAGTACTTGCTTTCTGGTTACCCATGAGGTCGAGAAAACACCAGAATTGATAAGTAAACGTATAAGTTGACATGTAGACAAGTTAGATGGTTCAGTCCTTTTGCTACCTGTTTACGCATTACTATGTATCACCAAGTATCGTACCGCCTGTTTATATGTTAATATGTATATCAGTCTTTATTAATCTGAATAAAAATTTATTGGTGGAAAAAAGAAAAAGACATGAATTTTGTCAAAAAAAATTTTTTTTTACTTTCTGTGCTGACATTTTTCAAATAAAGTAAAATTTCGACATACATTTTTGTCCAAATGTATTGTGCTACATGTCTTTGATTAAAAAAATCCAATAAGTGTATATTGGTTTGGGTAAAAGTTATAGCGTTTACAAACTATGGTGCAAAAAGTGAATTTTCCCATTTTGAAGCATCTCTGACTTTTCTGAGCACCTGTCAGGTTTCATGAGGTACTCGAATTCCAGGATAGTATAAATACCCCCCAAATTACCCCATTTTGGAAAGAAGACATCCCAAAGTATTCACTAAGAGGCATGGTGAGTTCATAGAAGATTTTATTTTTTGTCACAAGTTAGCGGAAAATGACACTTTGTGACAAAAAATAAAATAAAAAAAGTTTCCATTTCTGCTAACTTATGACAAAAAAAAAATGAAATCTGCCATGGACTCACCATGCCCCTCTCTGAATACTTTAGGATGTCTACTTTCCAAAATGGGGTCATTTGTGGGGTGTGTTTACTGGCCTGGCATTTTGGGGGTTTCTAAATTGTAAGCACCCCTGTAAAGCCTAAGGGTGCTCATAGGACTTTGGGCCCCTCAGCGCACCTAGGCTGCAAAAAAGTGTCACACGTGGTATCGCCGTACTCAGGAGAAATAGTATAATGTGTTTTGGGGTGTAATTTTACACATACCCATGCTGGGTGGGAGAAATATCTCTGTAAATGAGATTTTTTTTTTTTTTTTTACACACAATTGTCCATTTACAGAGATATTTCTCTTCCGTTAGGAGTATGGTGAATTCATAGATTTTATTTTTTGTCACAAGTTTGCGGAAATTGGTTTTTATTGTTTTTTTTCCACAAAGTGTCATTTTCCACTAACTAACAAAAAATAAAATCTTCTATGAACTCACCATACACCTAATGGAATACCTTGGGGTGTCTTCTTTCTAAAATGGGGTCACTTGTGGGGTTCCTATACTGCCCTGGCATTTTAGGGGCCCAAAACCGTGAGCAGTAGTCTGGAAACTAAATGCCTCAAAATGACCTGTGAAATCCTAAAGGTACTCATAGGACGTTGGGCCCCTTAGCGCACCTAGGCTGCAAAAAAAGTGTCATATGTGGTATCCCCGTACTCAGGAGAAGTAGTATAATGTGTTTTGTGGTGTTTTTTTACACATACCCATGCTGGGTGGGAGAAATATCTCTGTAAATGACAATTTTTTTGTTACACACAATTGTCCATTTACAGAGATATTTCTCCCACCCAGCATGGGTATGTGTAAAAATACACCCCAAAACACATTATACTACTTCTTCTGAGTACGGCGATACCACGTGTGACACTTTTTTGCAGCCTAGGTGCGCTAAGGGGCCCAACGTCCTATGAGTACCTTTAGGATTTCACAGGTCATTGTGAGGCATTTGGTTTCTAGACTACTCCTCACGGTTTAGGGCCCCTAAAATGCCAGGGCAGTTTAGAAACCCCACAAGTGACCTCATTTTAGAAAGAAGACACCCCAATGTATTCAGTTAGTAGTATGGTGAGTTCATAGAAGATTTTATTTTTTTGTCACAAGTTAGCGGAAATTGACTTTTATTGTTTTTTTTTCACAATGTGTCATTTTCCACTAACTTGTGACAAAAAATAAAATCTTCTATGAACTCATCATACACCTAACGGAATACCTTGGGGTGTCTTCTTTCTAAAATGGGGTCACTTGTGGGGTTCCTATACTACTCTGGCATTTTAGGGGCCCAAAACCGTGAAGAGTAGTCTGGAAACTAAATGCCTCAAAATGACTGTTCAGGGGTATAAGCATCTGCAAATTTTGATGACAGGTGGTCTATGAGGGGCCGAATTTTGTGGAACCAGTCATAAGCAGGGTGGCCTCTTAGATGACAAGTTGTATTGGCGCTGAAGTGCAGGAAGCGCAGGATATTCTCAAATCGTGACCTGGACATGGCAGTGTGTAGACCAATAAGACGGATAAGAATGTAATCATTCTTTTTGACTAGACACATGTTAAGGAGAAGGCCCCAAAAAATGTTACGTTCGGAAACTTGGAGTGGTTTCCACCGAAAAGGGTGGACATGGTATTTTCTTGGATTGGCGGTTGCTTATTGTGTGGCATAACGGTTGGTCTCAGCCACAAAAAGTCGTAGAGACCAGCAGTGATCAGAAAGAAAAAAAATTCTGTCACTGCGGTGGGGCGGGTGAGGGTTTGACCCGGTGATCAGAAGCCCGCAGGGGGCAGATTAGGGCCTGATCTGATGGGTAGGAGTGCTAGGGGGTAACAGGAGGTGATTGATGTGTGTCTCAGGGGGTGATTAGAGGGGAGAATAGATGCAATCAATGCACTGGGGAGGCGATCGGAAGGGGGATCTGAGGGTTTGGCCGAGTAATCAGGAGCCCACATGGGGCACATTAGGGCCTGATCTGATGGATAGGAGTGCTAGGGGGTGACAGGAGGTGATTGATGGGTGTCTCAGGGTGTGATTGGAGGGGGAATAGATGAAAGCAATGCACTGCAGAAGGGGATCAGGAGGGGTCTGAGGGTGATTGGGTGCCCATAGGGGGCAGATTAGGGTCGGATCTGATGGGTAGCAGTGACAGGGGGTGACGGGGTGATTGATAGGTGATCAGGGTGTGATAGAGGCGAGAATAGATGCAAGCAATGCACTGGCGAGGTGATCGAAGGTCTGAGGGTGTGGGCGGGTGATTGGGTGCCCGCAAGGGGCAGATGAGGGTCTGATCTGATGGATATGATGGGTAGCAGTGACAGGTGGTGACGGGGTGATTGATGGGTGATCAGTGGGTGATTAGAGGGGATAACAGATGTAAATAATTCACTGGGGAGGTGATAAGGGGGTGTCTGAGGGCAATCTGAGGGTGCGGGTGGGTGTTTGGGTCCCCGCAAGGGGCAGATTAGGGTCTGATCTGATGGGTAACAGTGACAGGTGGTGACAGGGGGTGATGGGGTGATTGATAGGGGATCAGGGTGTGATTAGAGGGGAGAATAGATGCAAGCAATGCACTGGCGAGGTGATCAGGGAGGTCTGAGGGCGATCTGAGGGTGTGGGCGGGTAATTGGGTGCCCGCAAGGGGGAGATTAGGGTCAGATCTGATGGGTAGCAGTGACAGGGGGTGATTGATGGGTGATCAGTGGGTGATTAGAGGGGAAAAGAGATGTAAACAATGCACTTGGGAGGTGATCCGAGGGCGTGTCTGTGGGCGATCTGAGGGTGTGGGCGGGTGATCAGGAGCCCGCAAGGGGCAGGTTAGGGTCTGATCTGATGGGTGGCAGTGACAGGAGGTGATTGATGGGTGATTCACAGGTGATCAGTGGGTGATTACAGGGGAGGATAGATGTATACAGTACACGGGGGGGGGGGGTCTGGGGAACGTTTTTGTGTGCTTACCAGGGGGGCTGCCTCCTGCCCTGGTGGTCCCTCGATCACTGGGACCACCCGGGCAGGTGGCAGCCTGTATAATACGCTTTGTATACGTTACAAAGCGTATTATACGCTTGCTTTGCGGCAGTTCGGGGGTTAACAACCCGCCGGCGCTGCTAAATGGCCGGTGGGTTGACGTCGTGGGTGGGCAGAGCCTAATGCCAGCGGATGCGCGCAGTGCTCACTGCGCGCAATCCCCGGCAATTCAGTCCCCCAGGTACCGACGCCTTACGCGGCCCTGGGGGTGCCACTTTGCCGCCGCCCATAGGGAGTGGGCGGTCGGCAAGTGGTTAATAACACATGTCTTGTTCAAGGAAGCTAGTTATTACATAAAGGATAGGTCTACTGGACAGTGGTGTGTCAATGATAGTTTACAGCTTTCGGCATTCCAAGCAATTGTTATTTTTATGTTGATTGTATGTGCATGGTGAGAGAGGTGTAGGTTGTCAGGACATTATTGTGAATAGTCTTCTTTGTTTTTACAATTACGATTATCAAGGGCCTGTAGGATATACATTGCATACATTTATTATTTATTTATTGTATTTATAAAGCGCCAACATATTACGCAGCGCTGGACAATAAATAGGGATACATACAATATTTAGGGGTGACATACAGCAAAATGACAATACCTGAATACAAGAAAGATCAGATCATGCAGCACAGTATGAGTATAAGGTAATGCTTAGTCAATCACTGGATGGAGCATGGAGATTAGGCAGGTTAGGTTCACTCAGATGCCTAGCATGGGTGGACAGTAATGGAGGTGCATGATCAGGTTGGACACAAAAGGAGGAGGACCCTGCCCAAAGGCTTACAATCTAAAGGGAGAGGTAGGGACACGAAAGGTAGGGGACCAGAGTTCAGCTGTGGGTTTAGAACACTTGTGAGGGGTAGTAGGCCAGAGTGAAAAGGTGAGTTTTGAGGGCTTTCTTGAAGATGTTGAAGGAGGGGGCTGCCCTAAAGGGTGGAGGTAGGGAGTTCCATAGTGTTGGAGCAGCTCTTGAGAAGTCCTGGAGGCGTGCATGGGACTGGGTAATGCGGGGGGCGGTTAGGCGAAGTTCATTGGAAGAGCGGAGTGAGCGGCTAGGTGTGTACCTCTGAGTAAGATCGGAAATGTAGGTTGGACAGGTTTTGTGGACAGATTTGTAGGTCAGACACCGTATCTTGAATCTGATTCTGGACTGGATAGGAAGCCAGTGGAGGGATTCAAGGAGGGGTTCCGCCATGGTGGAGCGATGGGAGCATAAATGTAGTAATGTGTCCATAATGTTTGATTATTGGTTAACTATATGCATTGTGATGTATACTTATTTATGGTGATGTTCTCTGCTGGTTCAGCAAAAGTACTGGGTACGGCAATCTCCTCATCTACACCTTCCTGTTGTTTAGGGTTGATATCTGAAAAAGTGTGTTCATAATTATGTGTTTAATTTGCTATCCAAATGTGTGTGTTTTTACACTTTATACCTTTTAAATTGTGTTTGCTGCATGCATACAACATTAGGGAATATCGTAATATTTTTTTTTTTTTCTGTAGTACTTACTTCAAAGTTGTCTGTGTCCTTGTCAGCTCTGCTGACAGATGTGTCATCATGTTTTGTTTTTTTTTAAGGACAGACAATAAGCATTAATTAGATGTGATGACTATAAGATTTGAAAAAGTATTGTGGTATCCTCTAATCACAATTGTGTACACTCCCCATCATTGGACTCTGTTAGTGGTTGTCCAAGCTGTTGGTGTGGGACTTGCGTCAGAATTATGAAATCTATAATTATAAAGTATACATTGGTCATTATGTGCAATCAGGGTGTGGGTATGAACTATGTTTGATATTGGGAGAACTTCACATTCGTGTTCTTTAGTGTCTATTTGTGATGTCATTATTAGGTACTAATGTTAAATTATAGTAAGGTAGGCCACCAGCATTGTTTTTATAGTTGTTAATCTAAATGTTAGGCATGTCTGCATATGTATGCAAACACACAAAGGTGTTAAAGCGGACCCACACCAAACTTTTTTTTTTTATTCAAAATATGTAGTTGCACCACTCTGACACATACAAAGATAAATAAACAATCCTTCAAACCTATGAGCATTTCAGTGCATGCTTTTCACCCTTCTCTTTTCATAACTAGGGTTATACTGGGGGCAGCCATTAGCAATTCCTCCATTGCTGGACACCACCTACTGCACCAATTTGCCAGATTTTGTCCCGTCAATTTGAAAGGAAGGGAGGGGTTCCTCCAATAAATGTAAAATATTTTATATTTGTCATCATGCAGCTGAAAAATGGCTGCTATTTATTATTATAATTTAGAAAATAGATTTTATTTTTGAAATCTTGTATTTTTAATTTGGGTCCACTTTAATGAACAAATCGTTTTTTTTACGCAATATGATACCTTACCCAGTATATCACACCTTATCAAAACAAAAATCCCTCATCAGAGTAGCATACCGAGTGCTAGATACCCGCAGGGGCAAACGCCTGCACTAGTGCAAGAGTTAATCACCATGCGTTATTATACGTTTGTTACATTCGCTATGCTACTCTGATAAGGTGTGTTAACTGTCATAAGGTGTGATATTTTACACAACACAATGTATCGAATCTACACAACACTTTGTGAAGACATATTAATTGAAGTCTCTATTCCATAATGCAAAGCGCACATCCACATTAATAAAGTTCATTCATTTGTGACTTCACAACTTCTACATGACGATATTCTCCCCAGATTAGCACCCTTCTGTGAATAGACTCACCAGATATCTCTGACCACTGTTAGACTGGTCAGATATGCACAATATCCAGGTAGCCTTGGAGCCTCAGGTTCCTGTTGCCTTTGCTGTTATGGATATTATTTGTCATGCAGATCTCACTACTCCATATCTTGCTGCAAAGTTACCTCACCTTGCATAGTGTGATACTGTTTAAAAACACTAAAATTTTATTATTAAAACCACTCACATTCTGTTAAAATTTCATCTGCGCATAGAGTTTTTTATATAGGCTCTCCCCCGTTGCCTATGCTGGGCTTGTTGGTCTTCCCCTGGGTCCGTTTGGCGATGTCCCTCGTCCCCGGGTGGCCCTGCATGTGGCTATGTCCGGTTAGTGTAGTCACCGTAGTTTTCCCAGAACGTCCAGCCTCCTCCCAATCGATTTCGCTACTGCCTCGTAGCTCATCAGGGGCACGGGGGCCAGACGCCATTCTGGGATTATTATACTCTATTTCCATTCCAGCCATTGGCTTCCCACCTGCCGCACTTCCGCTCATGCGCTTCATCTGATATTACCAGCTCGACACTGGTTGTCTCATCCGACGTTATTTCCGGGTCCGCCTCTCCCTCACGACGTAGCTTTCATGGCCTGCAGGAAAACCATAGGCTGCTTTCCCACCCCATAAAATGCCAGCCTTTGCTTCCTTATTGGTTCCCTAACTCCTAGCGTGAGTGCATTTCACGCATGGATTAGTTTATACATTACCATAGCTACCAGCATATTTTACAGGGAAAACTCTGTTTACATTAAATACATTAACCACTTGAGGACCACAGTCTTTTCGCCCCTTAAGGACCAGAGCCTTTTTCTCCATTCAGACCACTGCAGCTTTCACGGTTTATTGCTCGGTCATACAACCTACCACCTAAAGGAATTTTACCTCCTTTTCTTGTCACTAATACAGCTTTCTTTTGCTGCTATTTGATTGCTGCTGCGAGTTTTAGTTTTTATTATATTCATCAAAAAAGACATGCATTTTGGCAAAAAAATGACTTTTTTAACTTGCTGTGCTGACATTTTTCAAATAAAGTAAAATTTCCTATACATTTGAGCGCGAAAGTTATTCTGCTACATGTCTTTGATAAAAAAAAAACAACCATTCAGTGTATATTTATTGGATTGGGTAAAAGTTATAGCGTTTACAAACTATGGTGCCAAAAGTGAATTTTCCCATTTTCAAGCATCTCTGACTTTTCTGCGCACCTGTCAGGTTTCATGAGGGGCTAAAATTCCAGAATAGTACAAATACCCCCCAAATGACCCAATTTTGGAAAGAAGACATCCCAAAGTATTCAGTGAGAGGCATGGTGAGTTCATAGAAGATTTTATTTTTTGTCACAAGTTAGCGGAAAATGACACTTTCTGACAAAAAAAAGAAAAAAAAAAAGTTCCCATTTCTTCTAACTTGCGACAAAAAAAAAATGAAATCTGCCACAGACTCACTATGCTCCTCTCTGAATACCTTGAAGTGTCTACTTTCCAAAATGGGGTCATTTGTGGGGTGTGTTCACTGTCCTGGCATTTTGGGGGGTGCCTAATTGTAAGCACCCCTGTAAAGCCTAAAGATGCTCATTGGACTTTTGGCCCCTTAGCGCAGTTAGGCTGCAAAAAAGTGCCACACATGTGGTATTGCCGTACTCAGGAGAAGTAGTATAATGTGTTTTGGGGTGTATTTTTACACATACCCATGCTGGGTGGGAGAAATATCTCCGTAAATGACAATTGCTTTATTTTTTTTACACACAATTGTCTATTTATAGAGATATTTCTCCCACTCAGCATGGGTATGTGGAAAAATACACCCCAAAACACATTATACTACTCCTGAGTACGGCGATACCACATGTGTGGCACTTTTTTGCACCCTAACTGCGCTAAGGGGCCCAAAGTTCAATGAGTACCTTTAGGATTTCACAGGTCATTTTGAGAAATTTCGTTTCAAGACTACTCCTCACGGTTTAGGGCCCCTAAAATGCCAGGACAGTATAGGAACCCCACAAATTACCCCATTTTAGAAAGAATACACCCCAAGGTATTCCGTTAGGAGGATGGTGAGTTCATAGAAGATTTTTTTTTTTTGTCACAAGTTAGCGGAAATTGATTTTAATTGTTTTTTTTCACAAAGTGTCATTTTCCGCTAACTTGTGACAAAAAATAAAATCTTCTATGAACTCACCATACTCTTAACGGAATACCTTGGGGTGTCTTCTTTCTAAAATGGGGTCATTTGTGGGGTTCCTATACTGCCCTGGCATTTTAGGGGCCCTAAACCGTGAGGAGTAGTCTTGAAACCAAATGTCGCAAAATGACCTGTGAAATCCTAAAGGTACTCATTGGACTTTGGGCCTCTTAGCGCACTTAGGGTGCAAAAAAGTGCCACACATGTGGTACCGCCTTACTCAGGAGAAGTAGTATAATCTGTTTTGGGGTGTATTTTTACACATACCCATGCTGGATGGGAGAAATATCTCTGTAAATGACAATTGTTTGCTTTTTTTTACACACAATTGTCCATTTACAGAGAGATTTCTCCCACCCAGCATGGGTATGTATAAAAATACACCCCAAAACACAATATACTACTTCTTCTGAGTACGGCGATACCACATGTGTGACACTTTTTTGCAACCTAGGTGCGCTAAGGGGCCTAACGTCCTATTCACAGGTCATTTTGAGGCATTTGGATTCTAGACTACTGCTCACGGTTTAGGGCCCCTAAAATGCCAGGGCAGTATAGGAACCCCACAAGTGACCCCATTTTAGAAAGAAGACACCCCAAGGTATTCTGTTAGGAGTATGGTGAGTTCATAGATTTTTTTTTTGTCACAAGTTAGCGGAAAATGACACTTTGTGGAAAAAAAAAACAATACATATCAATTTCCGCTAACTTGTGACAAAAAATAAAATCTTCTATGAACTCATCATACACCTAACAGAATACCTTGGGGTGTCTTCTTTCTAAAATGGGGTCACTTGTGGGGTTCCTATACTGCCCTGGCATTTTAGGGGCCCTAAACCGTGAGGAGTAGTCTTGAACCCAAATGTCTCAAAATGACCTGTGAAATCCTAAAGGTACTCATTGGACTTTGGGCCCCTTAGCACAGTTAGGCTGCAAAAAAGTGTCACACATGTGGTATCGCCGTACTCAGAAGAAGTAGTATAATGTGTTTTGTGGTGTATTTTTACATATAACCATGCTGAGTGGGAGAAATATCTCTGTAAATGACACATTTTTGATTTTTTTTACACACAATTGTCCATTTACAGAGAGATTTCTCCCACCCAGCATGGGTATGTGTAAAAATACACCACAAAACACATTATACTACTTCTCCTGAGTATGGCGATACCACATGTGTGACACTTTTTTGCAGCCTAGGTGCGCTAAGGGGCCCAACGTCCTATTCACAGGTCATTTTGAGGCATTTGTTTTCTAGACTACTCCTCATGGTTTAGGGCCCCTAAAATGCCAGGGCAGTATAGGAACCCCACAAGTGACCCCATTTTAGAAAGAAGACACCCCAAGGTATTCCGTTAGGGGTATGGTGAGTTCATAGAAGATTTTATTTTTTGTCACGAGTTAGTAAAAAATGACACTTTGTGAAAAAAACAATAAAAATCCAATTTCCGCTAACTTTTGACAAAAAATAAAATCTTCTATGAACTTATCATACACCTAACAGAATACCTTGGGGTGTCTTCTTTCTAAAATGGGGTCACTTGTGGGGTTCCTATACTGCCCTGGCATTTTACGGGCCCAAAACTGTGAGTAGTCTGGAAACCAAATTTCTCAAAATGACTGTTCAGGGGTATAAGCATCTGCAAATTTTGATGACAGGTGGTCTATGAGGGGGCAAATTTTGTGGAACCGGTCATAAGCAGGGTGGCCTCTTAGATGACAGGATGTTTTGGGCCTGATCTGATGGATAGGAGTGCTAGGGGGGTGACAGGAGGTGATTGATGGGTGTCTCAGGGGGCGGTTAGAGGGGAAAATAGATGCAATCAATGCACTGGGGAGGTGATCCGAAGGGGGTCTGAGGGGGATCTGAGGGTTTGGCCGAGTGATCAGGAGCCCACACAGGGCAAATTAGGGCCTGATCTGATGGGTAGGTGTGCTAGGGGGTGACAGGAGGTGATTGATGGGTGTCTCAAGGTGTGATTAGAGGGGGGAAATAGATGCAAGCAATGCACTAGCGAGGTGATCAGGGCTGGGGTCTGAGGACGTTCTGAGGTGTGGGCGGGTGATTGGGTGCCCGCAAGGGGCAGATTAGGGTCTAATCTGATGGGTAACCGTGACAGGTGGTGATAGGGGGTGATTGATGGGTAATTAGTGGGTGTTTAGAGGAGAGAAGAGATGTAAACACTGCACTTGGGAGGTGATCTGATGTCGGATCTGCGGGCGATCTATTGATGTGGGTGGGTGATCAGATTGCCCGCAAGGGGCAGGTTAGGGGCTGATTGATGGGTGGCAGTGACAGGGGGTGATTGATGGGTGGCAGTGACAGGGGGTGATTGATAGGTGATTGACAGGTGATCAGTGGGTTATTACAGGGAATAACAGATGTAAATATTGCACTTGCGAATTGATAAGGGGGGGTCTGAGGGCAATCTGAGCGTGTGGGCGGGTGATTGGGTGCCCGCAAGGGGTAGATTAGGGTCTAATCTGATGGGTAACAGTGACAGGTGGTGATAGGGGGTGATTGATGGGTGATTGATGGGTAATTAGTGGGTGTTTAGAGGAGAGAAGAGATGTAAACACTGCGCTTGGGAGGTGATCTGATGTCGGATCTGCGGGCGATCTATTGGTGTGGGTGGGTGATCAGATTGCCCGCAAGGGGCAGGTTAGGGGCTGATTGATGGGTAGCAGTGACAGGGGGTGATTGACGGGTGATTGACAGGTGATTGACAGGTGAGCAGGGGGGATAGATGCATACAGTACACGGGGGGGGGGGGGGGTCTGGGGAGAATCTGAGGGGTGGGGGGGTGATCAAGAGGGGGCAGTGGGCAGGGGGGGGATAAAAAAAAAATAGCGTTGACAGATAGTGACAGGGAGTGATTGATGGGTGATTAGGGGGGTGACTGGGTGCAAACAGTGGTCTGGGGGGTGGGCAGGGGGGGGTCTGAGGGGTGCTGTGGGCGATCAGGGGGCAGGGGGGGGGGGAAATCAGTGTGCTTGGGTGCAGACTAGGGTGGCTGCAGCCTGCCCTGGTGGTCCCTCGGACACTGGGACCACCAGGGCAGGAGGCAGCCAGTATAATAGGCTTTGTATACATTACAAAGCCTATTATACATACGTGCAGCGGCGATCCGGGTGCTAGTAACCCGCCGGCGCTTCCGAACGGCCGGCGGGTTACTACGAGCGGTGGGCGGAGCGAGTCCCCGGCGGCTGATCGCGTCACGAATGACGCGATCGCCGCATAGCCACTCCCGCAGCCGCCCCCGCCGATGGGCGTATTGCGGTCGTTTGGGCCCGGACTTTGCCGCCGCCCATCGGCTGGGGGCGGTCCTCAAGTGGTTAAACGTCTCATACTTTTATAAATCCATCTTGCCCTAACTCTTATATACATTCTCCAGTGCATGAAAACAGGATTGAAGCCCGACGAAGGCTGCAAGGCCGAAAGCTTGCTTATTTTTATTCATTTTTAGTTAGCCAATAAATGGTATGGTCCTGATTTAAAACTTCTTGCTTTTACTGATGGCTAACACGGTACAATACCCTACTGCTACTATTCTCCAGTAAAAGGTTACGATTATTCCTCAGTGTATTATAATAGGGAAAATGAATTATTATAGACACCAGCATTAAAAATTAGGATATTCAGAAAGAAAAATGAATATAGTAACACACAGTTTTCCCCCACCCTCATATACCCATTCACCATAGTACCCCCGTAAGTCAGTCCCTACATATATCTTACCTATTTTCCATTCAATTATCAGCTATAAAGCAATTTAGATCAAGATCTATATTATGTCCCCTGGGTTTCAGGGTTCCCATCCCATAAATCCATCTTGTTTCTTTCTTTGATACAGTGGCTTGCAAAAGTATTCGGCCCCCTTGAAGTTTTCCAAATTTTGTCACATTACTGCCACAAACATGAATCAATTTTATTGGAATTCCACGTGAAAGTCCAATACAAAGTGGTGTACACTTGAGAAGTGGAACGAAAATCATACATGATTGCAAACATTTTTTTACAAATCAATAACTGCAAAGTGGGGTGTGCGTAATTATTCAGCCCCCTTTGGTCTGAGTGCA